>NW_015505825.1:1245584-1275545 GCF_001515645.1 Sinocyclocheilus grahami
AAGCAAGCGGCTGCTGCGTGCATGGTTTGGATGGCAGAATGCCAGCAAAGAGTGCTGCATTTATAATCTCTAAAAGACATCTCAGTTCATCGCAATCTCACAAATCTCTGTTATAACACAATAAATATATGCATAATGAATCTTTCATAATGTCTACAATTCGTGTATTATAATGAGAGGATTCATGAGCACGCAAATTTCAGCACTGCATTGCTCAACGCTGCAAACACCTGTTATAGCCTAAATAGAAACTCTGTAAATGCTCGCAATTGTTAATCGTTTATATTTTATATTAGTTCATGTTGCTTTTGTGCAATAGATGAATAACAATTTATTTGTTTTAGATATTTTATGTTTAGATATTTCTATTTCTATCCCACACACACACACGAATGTCTACCCGCCCGCTCGACAGTGCGTGTGCTACATCCTTTTTACAATCTCTAGATTATAAAACACTGCATTTTGTCAGCAATGTAACGTGGCAGTAACATATAGAGACCTCCTCTTGTAACTATACTCTAATTACTATTTCGAAAATTATAATGTGTTAAATTCCTCTGTTACTAAAAAAGTAATCAAATTACAGTAACGCGTTACTCTCAAATTTTAATTTAAAATATCTTAATTTGTGTTCTGAAGATGAATGAAGGTCTTACGGGTTTGGAACGACATGAAGGTGAGTAATTAAAGACAGAATGTTAATTTTTGGGTGAACTATCCCTTTAAGTCAGAGAATAACTGGGTTAAAGTCCATTTACACCAAGTCTGATAATATACAGTTTGAATAGTTCCAAATAACAAGTACAAGGTCAGACAGGCACCATATCCTTGAAATCACTATTGGAATGAGTTTTCTTTTTTCTTTTTCACCTGCTGATGAACAATAAAAACATCGACAGCCAATCAGAATCCACCAGAGCTTGAACAGAAATGTGTGTATCTGTGTGTTTGTGTTGCTGTTGTCCCAAATTAGGTTTAAGTAACACTTTCACAATGTGAATCTTGTATTTTTTTTTTATTGTTTAATTAAAATGCTTGTACTTGAGCAGTGAAGCTATCTATATCATTGTTATGAGGTGGAACTACTTAAAGGAGCAGCTTTACTAATGCAAGTTTACTCTGCAAACTATAATTATATCACATTATTTTCATGTTGTGTTCTCGTATTCCTACATGGATATAACACAAAAGAAACCTGGGTGTGTTTCATGTATAACTATGTAATTTGCTCGCTGTAACTATCTTCTTAATCGACCAATACGACTAAATATGACTTTTCTTCTTAAGTCAAAGATACCTTGCCCATGTGTGTAGTGCCATGTATGTTTACCAAAGCCTTAATAAGGTAATTTGTTTAAATACTTCTGCTTATATCTATATGTTCCTACGAACTTGTTCTTGTTCTGTGAACACTTCCAATTTTTCAAATAAGAAACAAGTTACAAATCACCTAATTCACTTCACACATTCTCAATTTAGTCCTTATTTCACATGTGAGGAAGTAAAGCCCTGTGGCAGACATAGCAGAAGTGTTCAAGTTACATTTTATTATGTCCAAGTGCTACGTCTGATATTAACAAACATGCGTAAACACAAACACATGGAAGTTATTCAGTTTTATTATCATAATGCTATGATAACACACACACACACACACACACACACACACACACCAGTGAAAAGTCAGTGTTGAATAAAACAACTTTCAAAATCCATTTTTAGTCCTAATCCTTGTTGCACAATGTTACGTTTCACCCCAGTGGATATCGTAACGTTACATCTCACCCCAGGGTTTTTACAACTAACCCGGACTATGAGGTGAATTGTAACATTTTACTCCTTGAGTTTAAAACTAAACCATGCATTTTCTGTTTGAAATTTTAAAATTTAATCCATTTTTCATTTTCTGCTGTAAAGAGTCAATCCACTGAAGGCGAGCGTAAGTGAGAACCCAAGTGCAGTTTATTTACAGAGTGATCCAAACATCCAAACAATAATCCGAGACACAGACTTGACTTGACTTGACTTGACTTGACTTGACTTGACTTGACTTGAACAGACATAGCATGAGCAGACTTGACACAAGCAGACTAGACTCACCAACAGCGGGTTAAATACATTCGATACACAACGAGGGCACAATGGGAACATGAAGCTACTTATAGGAAACAAGAGGGTCACATGACAAGAACAAACCTATGGGAAACAAGACACATGACTAGGACAACCAATGACAGACAAGGGAATCACATGACTAGACAATAACCAAATGAGAGCATGACACATACACCAGGCAGAGAGACATGAGGCAAGGGAAGCATGACACAAACAGGGACCATGAATAAACTCCAAAATAAAAGACATGAAAACATGAACATGAAACAAAACCCAAACCCCACATTACATCTGCAAAGATAACAGCTACGCCATTTAACAGCATGCACTTGTAACTTGAATCACATTTTGAATGCACTGTCTTAAAAGAACTCCAAGATTCAGACAGAAATGTCCAAAATGATACAACCATTTCCAGTCTCCACTATTCGCATAAACAAAAACAAAACAAAAAAAAACAATGCAAACCACACGGCCTGGGATTACAAGTTTCTTGTCAAATTCCATTCTAAATATTTCAGTATCAAGAGAATAAAAGCGCCGACTTTCTTTTGTCCATGTAAACGAGCTAAAATAATCTGACACTCGATCTTAAATCGATTAATTAACAGACATAGCCTACCACAATTTGAAGGTATTAACAACCGTTCTGCAATTGTTGAACAAAGGTGTTTCAAACAACGGACGTGCAACAAAGATACTTCGGCTTCGGGAAACAATCATGCCTATAGTTAATTTCTCTCGTGGTTAAGCAGTGTGGTTAAGCAGTGTCTTTGTACGTCAGAATCCAATAAAACAAAATAGTCCTAAAAGCAATAATTTGACATAAATTTGATCTGGAACCAATTAATCAGCCAAAGGTTTTTATTCCACCAACTTTGAGACTTAATAAAGGCTACAGTAAGCCTATTTAACTTTTGGCCCTCTAGTGGTTAATAAATACAATTGCATGTGTCTTGCAGAAGACGTTTTTTTGGTTTTGCTTCGGCTCTGCGTGGATACATGGGGTTTGTCATCTGAGCACCAATGTACACACATGTAAATCTATAAAAGATTTAATCTGAGCAGGTAAATGTCAAATCGTATGCTGTAGTTTTCAGCAGGCCTAGTATTGGCTAAGTATTGTCATTAGGTATGTTTGCTACATGCACTAATTTTCGTGGTAACACTAGTTTGAGTCAAATATAGACATTCTTCTATCTATAAGTAACCATGCCACTCATGCCAACTACCAGTCATTAGACAATTTGTTGACTGGCTGCTTAATATCTGCTTTTGTTTTGTTTTGTAACACTTTTTTTGATGGTCCCTAACAGGCTGCTGACTAAGTATCTTTGCAAGTAGGCTACATGCCCCCCCCCCCCCATAATTAGAAATGGCTAATCTGTCCCCCCAATATTTGAAATTCTTGCACTGATCTGCTGCCCTCCACAACACAGCACTCTGTTTTTTAGGATGACAAAAAGGTTTAAAAGTTACATTTTCAGCCTGGTCTGCCTCAGCTGGCTAACAGCGCTTGTCAATGTCAAAATAATTGAGATGGCCAATCAAATCAAAGTTCACTGTTCACAGAAGCAGCGAGCAAATTTCAGCACAAATCGTCAATTTAATGTTGAAAGTGAGCGAGGTAAGATGGAAGTTGCAAATCATTTAATATTAGTCAACTGTTTTATGATAGAAATGTTAAAGGGGTGGTTCACAGTTTTTTTCTAGGCTTGATTGTGTTTATGGGGGTGCAGTCTAACATGTGTTAATACTTTACATTACATTATTTTTCACATAATTTACCTTTATTCCACACCGCTCTATCCCTTCTCTGAGAAACGGGCTGATCTTTTCCTGTTTTTATGAAGCCCCGCCCTCAGAAATAGGCGATGGGCTCTGATTGGTTAGCTAGCCCAGTGTGTTGTGATTGGATAAACCGCCACTAGTGCACGTCTAATCGTCCCGCCCCTCACCTCAGCGGCATGTGCTCCGGTTGTATTGTATACAACTGCGTCGTTAATATCGCTTATCAGTTTGAGCCCGATTGAGACGCAGAGGATATTATTGAAGAGGATCGTGCAGAACCTGTGCGAGCATGGCTTTTAATGGTAGGCCTATGTTTTTTGTTTGTTGTCTCATACTTTTAGATATGCTGTTATTTGTAAATGCTACTGCTTATGTTAGCTTTTAATATATGGTTTTCTCCTGATTAAAGCTTTAATACAGTATGGCAACTGCACAAGCGAAGAACTGCTGCTTTAGAACATTGATTTTGAAACGTGTGAATCCATTAGAATCGTTAGAAGACAGAACCGTGATTCATATATGAATAGATTTTTATGTGCACCTCTAGTTTTCTCTTCCTCTTCTCTAAAGCAGCGCAGCATGGCCTCGCCCCCTTTGCTGCCTTTTCCCGAGGGTGGGGTTTATCTGGGTTTGTGATGTCACAAACCCGGGAAGTAACTTGTTGTAGTCCCTACCAGCCGTTTTTGTAGGCATTAAACTGCCAGAATTTTAAAAGAAGATATCTCCGTTTGCATTTTACTTTCAGCTTTGTATCTTTGCAGATATTGTTTATGCTCAAACAGCAACATTACACATTAACTAGCGTTAAAAAAGTGAAATCGCAATGAACCACCCCTTTAAATGACTGGCAGCTATAATCAGTGATGAAAACTACTCCACTTTTTTCATCAAATATGACTAATTTAAAGGTCGAGAGAAAGAGAGGTTAAAGTTGCATGTGTGAATTAAGTTACATGAGTCTGTGCGTCTCTCTCTAAAAACAATGAAGCTGTGAGTTTGTAAAATCAGCGATTTTACCACCTCGTTGCGTCAATAAAAGCAGCGCATTAATATAGAGTGGTGATTAAACTGACTTGGAATTAAATGGTTTAAATGCACACCTGCATATATATATATATATATATACATGTATATATAAAGTTGGTCGTCCCCCCCACCCATATTTACGGCCTTGTCTCCAACAAAAGACAACATTTAATAACACGTTTTACTCTAAACTCACTTCATAACGGCAGTCGAGTGTTTGAAATAAAATCCTTCTGTGAGATGATGTGGCTTCTTACACAGAAAAAGGCACGCAACATATTATTTTATAGAATTCTAAGCAGTGATAAAGGCTATGCCGATTAGCATTGCATTATACATATACTTTATTATAATGAAAATTACACTAAGAAGAACTCGATGAAATCAGTTCAATCTTCTGTTTATTCAGCTACAGCCATAGGCTTTATCTTTTCTTGCATATTTGGAGTTTCACCACGAGAGTGCCCTCCGGTCTTCGGATGGAGCAGTATTTACTACTGATCACAGAACCGTGCTCCACTGACAAGCTGCGCATGAAAAAAATAGTTTGCCTAATCGCGACTGCAGTTTAATTTCGATTAGTCGTGAAACCCCATGACATTGCAAAGTTATAATATCTTATAGTAGCAGAATAAAGTGCACTATCCAAATAAAGTTTTGTAATTTTCGTCAATCCAAATTAATCCAATCCGATTTTGCAATCTTATTCACATTCCGAACCAAGCTTGCTTAGTCACCGTCTTCAGAACTGGAGAAAGCCACCACTTTAATGTAACCGGTGCTACTGGTTACACTTCCAAAAGTGTGATAGTTCTATCGTCTTCCGTTATAAGTAGCCTATATTATAGTAATTATAATATATTAGAGTAAGAGACAGTGTTTAAATTATTATGATTTTCACCCACACCTAAATATACAAGGCATTTCATAACACTACAAAACTCAAATTTCAGCTGTGGATCACAAAAAAATAAAAATATATATATATATATATATATATATATATATATGTGTGTGTGTGTGTGTGTGTGTGTGAAAACACATTTTCTCTTTATACGGTATCACCTAACTTTTCCAATGCAAAGGCCTTTCACAAGCTGATGTCGTCAGTCCAGGTTTTGTCTTTTGCCATCTATGTAGAGTCTGATAATGTTCGTAATTACTTTGTCGGAAAATTGAATGATGTCAATGATTAAGATTCTGCATCTATCATTTTTGGAGCGCTCCTTTTGTTTGCCCCACTTTCATGCACACAACAGCGGCAAACTCACTATGTATTTAAAGTCTCTGGAAGTTTCCAGATATATATATATAAACGTAAGACACATTTAATTTATTTTATGCTATGAATATGTCCAAAGAGTATTGTTTATTGTTTGCTACTAAGCTGTCTGTTTTAAGAGTATACATGATTTTAAAAGCTCTCAGGGTGACCCTATGGATCTTCGGTATGAATTATAGATTCTATTTCGTACAGTTATAGTCTTTGTATTCTTCACCCCATGTTGATTCTCATCTGTTGACAGCACGCAGTCCAGGCCTAGTCTAATAATTTCCATACATAGCAATGAGATCACAAAACTCACAAACACTAAATCAAAACCTTAGCCACAACGGGTCTTTAATAAAACCGCCCATAGACGGTCCATACAGGGATAAAAGAAAACTGAGTTCATATAAAATCAGATTATATTTCGTGCGCATCCGTGATTTAAACGTTTTAATACCAAAGTCATATTTATCATTGCGATAGCTACACATTTTATAGCTTTGATAATCATAACTGGAAATACATAACTGACGATAGACATTTGATTGTGCGTATGCACACTGAAAAAATAGTGCAATTCACCGAAAAAAAAGTGTTAATCTGCAATTGTTTTGCTGGTATAAAGTAATGTATATATTGAATAAGTGTTCTTTAACATTTCCCCCCAAGCTGTGTTAACAATGTATTATTATTATCATAAGAAGAGTTAGAGCTTACTATCACAAAATAGTACAAGCGATAATTCGACTTTAGACAGATTTTCATAATAAATGTAGTTTATATTAGGTTATAAAAGCGATGGAAGACTACGTCAACGACCTGTTAGATATGTGTTTAAATGTCTTTACCAAACCAGACATAAGTTATATTTTCAGTTTGGCAGAGTCCAGATAATGGGAGAGAGAGCACACGTTGTATCGTCCTATTCTCCTATCATGGGCTGTACTATCTTAAAGCATATCGGTCTTTATCTGTGAATTGGAAGAGTGAAAATGACCGGCACATAATGATAGCAGATAGTTAGTTTATTTAATTTATTTGACGGGAGTAGGTGTGTTGTGAAATTATAATCAACAATACATACACACTAGACTATATAAACATAAACAGATATTCAGTTTGAGAACATGCTGTACAGGCGCCAGTTTAACGCGTTTATTTAATAATTTCTGATTATTTATATAATGCGGCATTAAGAATGAAACTGTATTTGTCACAGGACCAGGTATTAGCTATATAAACAAGCCTTTGAATACAACCAACAAACCACAAAGACCTGACAGTACTTGTTGGTCCATTTTATTTCTAAATGAATGCGAGAAGCTTTGGACATATACAGGTGTCAACAAGGTTAAACTGTGTGATTACTGAGGGGGGTGAAAAAGTTGGCGGTTCTGTTTACTTTCTTATTTAAAACGACATGATCCACTGAATTAGACAATAACGCCACAAAGATGGGTTTCTTGTCCTGTTGAAAATTCTATCATCACTATTTTTAACAAAAGCGCAACTCACATTAAATAGTTCCTTAAATTAATTATGTATAATATTTGACAAAAATAATATTACAATTTGACATATTATGCTCATAAAAGAGATTTAAAAACATTGCAGCGGACTGTACAGACTTATTTTTAGCGAAATACAAACTTCATGAAATATTTTTCACAAATGAATAAAGCCTGATAGCAAAGAAGGATGTCAAATTATGTATTATAAACATGCACGTTCGTTATGTTGAATTGTCATTATTGTGCTGCATTTGAACTGTAAGGATAAAAAAGTCAACTCTATTACCACTGTAATATCGGCCCCTAAATTACGTCTCAAGTCATGAAGAAAGAAAGAAAGAAAGAAAGAAAGAAAGAAAGAAAGAAAGAAAGAAAGAAAGAAAGAAAGAAAGAAAGAAAGAAAGAAAGAAAGAAAGAAAGAAAGAAAGAAAGAAAGAAAGAAAGAAAGAAAGTCCCGATCTGAATTTATGTTTAGAAGTTTTAGTTTTTTATCTCTCCCTCTCAGGTAACCGAGTCTTAAATCGAGCTGATGTAAATAGCCTTCTTCCAATCTCATGCTTTTGGAAGAAGCCACCATCCCATTTCACATCAGTAAAACGATTCAAGATTTTTACAAATTAAAACAAGGTGGAATTACCGATATGCATTACAGCAGCCGTCATATAGCAATGGGCTGCAATCTTTTGCACTTATCTTCTTTACAATATATTTCCATTGAAATAAAGTCGGTAAAACTCTGTGCGATGAACCTGCATAGTCTACCTGAGAATCCTGTGCAAGACACCAATGAAGTGAGTTCGTCGTCTGCATGTTTCCCAAATGGTCTCGTGAAGCAAATTTCGATAGCCGTTTTCCCCTGCTAACCTCATTGTGTATCCACAAAATCTGACTACAAAGTGTAATTGCCTAATTTATCCAGAGGAGGGAGACTTTTGGCTCTCTGGTCTCAATATGCCCCTTGTTAACGAGTTTTGACCACGACTTAAACCTGTGGGAGTTTTTTGAAGGGTTTAATTTTGACGCACAACGCTCACCTTGACATGGCAACGATACCCTATTTCACAAATCGTGGGCATAGTTACAACACGTAGGCTATATGATACCGATGTCTATTAATAATAGCACTGCTTTGTGACGCTTATAGGCTCTCCGCAAACTCTGTCTTGTGTTCTCACACTACAACAGCAGACTAAAGACTTTTCCTCATTGATTTCGGTACAATACCCTAAGCATTTCCCCCAAATGTTGTGTGATGAGCTCGAAAGATGTTCTCCATGTGTTGAAGTTGGAGACTTGTGATCTACACACATGTACGGATAGTGACACCGCTTCTTGTTCTATTGGGTCGTCAGTAAACTTTTACAAGTGACATTTTGTGAGCTAATAAACTATACCTTCTTTACTTCCACAGGAAACTCTGTGAGCATGCTGTGAAAGTGTTGGCCTTTGGAATTCAGTCAATACCCTTCCCTATATAGTATTCATGTGACAACGATTCTTGCATTGGATCTTATTTGGAACATGTGTGCTGATAAATTATGTTGGCTACGTTTCTTTGTAATGTGCATTACATAGCAGACAGCTTCGGGTCTCCCATGGCTGTGTGAGTAAAATCCTTGCGAGATACAACGAAACTGGGTCCATTTTTCCGGGCGCAATCGGTGGCAGCAAACCACGAGTTACTACACCGAATGTAGTAAAAAATATACGGGAGTACAAACAAGGAGACCCGGGAATTTTTGCATGGGAGATCCGGGACCGTCTTCTCGCGGACGCAGTATGTGACAAGTACAATGTTCCTTCGGTCAGCTCTATCAGCCGGATATTAAGGAACAAGATCGGAAACCTCTCCCCGCCCTCTCTATAGCTTGATTTGCGATGCTTACACAAAGCAAATTGAAGAGGCCTATGCAATCACCTAATGTGTAGCCTATTACAAACATTGGAGCCATAGATAAAGTTAGATACATTTTAAAATTAAACATTTGACATGAAATTTAGAAAACAGAGTATTAAGACGTATTCTTGCACACATACGAATAACCGACTAGGCCTTCGGGTTCTAGGTACTGTAAAAAGTGTTACCTTAAATAGCTGTTTCTACCTGATTAAACCCATAAAATGATTTTTATGTATTTATGTTGACTGAATCATGTTAAATAATATTTACGACTAAAACATTTTTAGATGATTTTTCAGTCTAAACTGAGCAAATTATATTGCTTTATATATGTATATATATATATATATAAATCTTAATTAATTATGTATATAAATAGGCTGTGTTTTTATTCCTCAGTTGTAAGTTATAACGAATAAATGCACGCATTAAGCGACCCAATATATAGTATAATAACATCTCACTATAATGTGCATAATTATAATAAAACGTGTTGTTGAAAATACTGTATTAGAATATGTTCTTATACAAGAGAATATGTACCATATATTGTCACTTGGAGTAACTGATGATAATATATTTATTTAAAATCCATTTAAGCAAATATGTATGCATTAATTTTCGCTTAATATGTATGCATTTTACATGTGCTGCACATTTGTGTCGAATGGTTTAAAATATGTCGTTTAAATCATTCAGTTACAAGGGATACTGTCGCTGAAATTGGTTAATTCCATAATGCTTTATTCCGCTTGGAGTAATTTTGATTTAGCTGGTTGCAAAGTAAAGCAAAAAGAGAAAGTTAAATGCATTTAATGTTTTTTCTAGCTATTGCTAGCGCTGAAGGATACGCACCAAAAATGGAGGACTGGGGTAGTGTGAATAGAGCGACATTTCCCTCTGCTCATGGAGTCAATGGAATAGACAAATCAGCTATTGATGCAGACATAAAATACCCTCAGGTATCGTAGCAATTATTTTATTGTTACTGATACAAACTCTGTTCATAAATCATTTGGATGACTTTGGATGTCACAGTTATCTTTCATGTTATTTTGTAATTACATAAGTACTGTGTAATAAAAAATTAAGTACCTAAAATATAATTTTATATTTTGTTTTTATAGAGCTGCTAATACACTTAAACAAATTCTATTGCACGCCTATTTATATGTAATATAGCCACAAAACGGAAATACAAAGTGTTACCTTATCATGTATTATTTGTATACTATATATATATATATTTTTTTTTGTTTTGTTTTTTTGTTAACGTGCTTGTTTTTCCTCCTGTTTCTTCAGCCTTCGTCGACTTTGTCTAGTTATGTCCCAGCATGCGCGTACTCTCCCTCCAACCAGTATGGCGTGTACAGTGGCCCGGCAGGCAGTTATGTGAGCCCAGGGCATCACTGGCAAGCCCAGGGAACCAGCCTCTCCCACCCTGGCGGTGGCGTAGCGATGCACCCGAGTGACATCCATTCTTCTATGGCGTTCAAACATGGTATGCATAATCATACTTTGATATCGGTCACACTTCAACTGCTGTCCATTATCAATGAGATTTGAGTATAATTGCTCACAGAGCGAATTTTCCACGGGCATCTTAACTGACTTTAAAGTATTTTTTTTTTCAATGACTAATTTTAAGATATTTATACACTTCTTAAACGCCCATAATTAGATTTATATGATCATTCACTTTACTTTCTAATTGCTAGAAACAACACCTGGGGAAATAAATAAATACATGTTCCAACTTTTATATAAAAGCCTGATAGGCTAAAACCATTAGGCATGCACATAACATTTCTTAAAAGAATGAGGTCATGCAGGGTAAAGTGAGCGGTGTAAGTACACTCTTAAAAATAAAGGTTCCAAAAGGGTGTTTTTGCAGTGTTTTTCCATTTTTGGTTCCCCAAAGAACCTTTCAGTGAACAGTTCCTAAAATAACCATTTTTGAAGAACATTTTAAAAATCTAAAGACACTTTTTCAACTATGAAGAACCTTTTTCTGCATTTGAAAGGTGCCATGGATGTTCAAGGTTCTTCATAGAACCATTGATGCCAATAAAGAACCTTTATTTTTTAAAGCGTGCATTGTAGTATGATCTCAGTTGCGGTCTATATGCTCACCAGAATGACTGGCCTCATTAATAGGCCTATATGAAATGCATTTCCATGATTAATGACTATGCATGTCTATGATTAACTATTGTAGGCGTTATATATGAGCTTACTTTAACAAACGATACATTTTATAAATTCAAAATAAATATACATTATTGAATAAACGGCCAGTATTTGTAATACGTAAATATGAAAATTATAAGTATATTTCAAAAGCGTTTAGCCTATTTTAGAATTTTTTTATTAAATGTATTTTAGAGGAAATGTAACAGTGGCCAATTTTTGAAAATCGAATCGTCTTTTTGAACATGCCCCGATCCCATAGATTTGCACAGAAAATGCGTGATTGGATGTGAGGAGAGTTGCGACTTGTTTTCTCTCTAAATATGTTCTCCTGTTTGTCCTCCGCAGGAGACAGAAAACCACAGAGTCCCTTAAGCAAGCAGCACGAATCCTTGAGCAATATACACGGACTCAGCCTTTCTGCCTCATCCTCGTAACAGCACAGATAGCCTGCATCAGTTTAGTATTTCAAGAAAGCAAACCGTAAGTTCAACCAATGCACATCTTTCGACGGTGTTGTGCTGTTCGAACCCGCGGCCAGCGCTCTCGGAGAACAAGTTCTCTGTAAAGCCGAATGAATGTATCCGACTTTGTTCTTTACTCTAACTATAACTGTCTCCAGGCTGCGTTGTTTGGTGGTTGGCTGTTTAACCATTATACTGTCATACTGGGTTTGTCTACATGCTATTTATGACAGCGACAGCATAGCGGATGCAACACTGAGATTGTAAAGTCTTAAAGCTAAATCACGCATCAGTACAAAATCATTTTTAAGGAATGGCAATACATTACATAGACGTGTACAATAAATAAACCCTTTGTGAGCAAAGTAATTAATTGTTAATGTAAATATGAAAAAAGCTTTAGTTATATATTTTTATAAATTCATGTGTAAATATGCTAAATAAAGGTATTGCATACCATCTCAATATCGTTATTGTCTTTTTATGAGAACTTAATTTCACTTCAAATTCTCGCAAAGATTTATGGAAATTTCGGTAACACTTTATTTTAGGGTCTCTTAACTAGTTGCTTATTAGCATGCATGTGACTAGAATATTAGCCATTTATTAATACTAATTAAGCACATATTAATGCCTTATTCTACATCCCTAATCCTACCCAATACCTAAATTTAACAACTACCTTACTAACTATTAATATGCAGCAAATTAGGAATTTATCGAGGGAAAAGTCGTTGTTAATAGTGAATAAATGTTCCCTATTCTAAAGTGTTACCGACATATAACAAACTGCTTTTCTATGCTCATTCTGCCTAGTGTTTTCAGTACATTTGTGTCCACTCTAAATTAGCAGCAAAACGTGCTATAACATCTGCATTCTTGCTGAATTTTCAGTAAGAGAGTGTTTCACGCAATATGCTCTGCACGGAGCGATAAGGCCATTTTGCTGTTTTCTCATGTGCGCTACTGAGCGTAATGGTGCTTGTCCGCATTTGGCGCCTCCAGTGATGCTATCTGTGTTGATGCTGGATCATTGCCACATGCACGGTGCAAAATTTATTGCGATATATATATATATATATATATTGTATCGATGGAACCTATATATATATATATATTAGGATTGCATAAATATCTATAGATATAGATATTCCTCGATTGGGAAAGTTGCGTAAAACGGTTCTACAGTAATTTTGCTTAAAGCATTTGTGATGACATTGGTTGATGTTTGTTTGCAACCTTGTGGAAGATGCCGGGCTCGGCATACATATCTTCGTGTAATAGGCCTATATGCATAATCAAAAACAGTTTGCATTATATTCGACGCGACTATTATTATTATTATTGTTATTACCAAGCCTATACTACGTTTTATTCTATTAGTTAAAGAAATGTATGTAATTCTGATGGCTACAAGAGTTTTTATATAGTTTTCTTTTCTCTTCATAAAGGATCTGGGTCACATTTCTCAAAAGCATCATAAGCCAAAGCAGATAGTAGAAACAATAATTGCAATCACCTTATACAATTTTTCCCGAAATCATGGTTAAACTGTAAGCAGGAGTCCTACTTGAAAATCGTTGTAGATCTACGAGCGCTCTCTGTAGCAATCCTAGAGTTTTAGGTGCATGGTAAGCTCAGTTTCTTGCAATCACCTGCAGGTCTACGGTGAAATGACAGCTAACTGTAATACAACTACAGCTACACTTCATGTAGCCTAAACGTTATGGCTTTAAAATCATAATACTTTATTTTATACGTCTACTTTTTTGTAAAAAATGTTAACCGATTATTTAAAATAGTTTTTAAAAAATGCATAAAAACATAAAAATTAAATAATATATCCTATTAACTAAATAAATCATTAACACGAAGTTGCAAAAAAGTCTTAGTTTGTCATGACTTCTTCTCTGACACCCAAAGGGCTCTCGCCAGCGCTGGAGTGGTATGTCCCCGTCACCGTGGAGGAGTAAAGAGCACCTCTTGATTCGTGGACACTGGAATTAACTAGACTAGAAACGTGCACAGGGAAAACGGAGACTATATAAAAATACATAGGCTAATCTCAAAATTGTATTTACTCAATTAGGAATGAATTGCTGAGAAAATAACTTTAAATATTTCCGGGGGGAGATAAACTGCAAATATTTTAAACACACAAACCGTTATAGGCCATAATGTCACAATGACAAACAACTGTCATTTCAGTTGTGTGAAAATTAAAAGAAAAGAAAGGAAGATTGGTACCTTGGCACCAAGTGAACAGAAAGAGAAGATAGGCCTACATCACCGTACATCAATATCGGTGTGATATTTGTTTGAAGCGGTTACTAATTGATACAGCAACATGTTTTATATATGCCAGATATTATGCCAAAATGAATTGTGACCTAAACATCGATCACGTTATCTTGGATGCCTCCTCGGAGCCAAACATTAGTGAGAAAAGAAAATTGTGTTTAAAATTGTATCGATGGAACCTGTCTTGTTGAGCAATCAGTAAGTAATACTGATACAAATCGCCTATCAATATATTATCAATATTAACTGACAGTGTCGGTTCAAACATTTATCCACGACCATTATGATAGAGTTTCCTAAACCATATTTTCCAAATTCCGAATGTTATTGTGCAAACGATACAGTAATCACAACAAAATGTCACTGAACGACAAGTAGCATATCCGACTCCATTTTGCTCTCTGTTAATAACATTAACACAACAATAACAACTACTAAAATAGGCTAAATAAATGCATACATGCATATACATACATGAATGATCGAATGATCGATCTAAATGTCAAAATCTTAATTTACAGTCTAATCAAGGATTTAAGCATGCAATGCAAATATGTATATAAGTACTCTTTTATGGCACAGGATCGTTGGTCAAGGTGGAACATACACTCGCGCAAGCTTGTAAAATGTGGTTTTTCTAGTTCTGCACTGTTGTTAGTGGAAACAGAAAAGAAAAGAAATGTCGCGAATGTTCGCTGAATGAGGATGAAAGTAAAAGATCGGTGTCACTGATGGATGTTTTTCAGTCCATTTAATTTTCGTAAAAGGTGATGTTTTTCACAGCCAAATTAACAGTTACATTTTGAGTTCTAGTTCAAGTTTTGTTATGTTCATTTCTGGGCTTTCTGTAGCAGTAATGTACTAGAGACTCAGCCTGATGATTTCATGACGGAAAGATCTCTGTTACACGTCCCTGAAACATTGCTGACACTCTATGAATGCATGTACTGTATTTTCCTGCCGTATTAGGCATATAAATATTTCAATGACACCATAGACATAAGACTGGTAGTGAGCAACATAACTCAGTGTATAAGAAATGCAGCGTTTTTCCCAGTTCAGCTTTTCAAGTAAAAATTGTTTATTATATTGTTTTTCCTAAAAATAAATAAATAAATAAATAAATAACTTTGGGAATAAAACAAAAAGTTAAAACTCACTTTTTATTAATGAATATATTGTAGCGTTAAAATGATTCTAAACCAATATGTTGTATATCAGCATACTCATTCTTTCTTGGGGACTGATATGGAAATTTCACAAGATGACATTTCCTAAATAGACAGGTGATTGAGATTCAATTCACTTTTTGTTGTTTTTGTTGTTACTGTTTTTTTTTTTTTTGCTTTAGCTGCTACATTTTAAATAGCCAACATCAAGTCCAGTTAAAGGTTCTCCTTGACTATAAAAATTCAGTTCAGTAGTTCAGTCTATACATCCCTCTATCTAATGGCGTTTTTATGAATTTTATCTTCACTATGAGTGTTTTGATGCTAATATCTAAAAATCCGGTCCCGCTTCCTATTAAGCATTAAGTTAGTGAAACCGCTACAAAAATAGCAGGTGATTGAGATTCAATTCACTTTTTGTTGTTTTTGTTGTTACTGTTGTTGTTTTTTTTTGCTTTAGCTGCTACATTTTAAATAGCCAACATCAAGTCCAGTTAAATGTTCTCCTTGACTATAAAAATTCAGTTCAGTAGTTCAGTCTATACATCCCTCTATCTAATGGCGTTTTTATGAATTTTATCTTCACTATGAGTGTTTTGATGCTAATATCTAAAAATCCGGTCCCGCTTCCTATTAAGTGGCTTTAACTCCTATATACTTACATTTAAATTAATCATTTAATACAAACAGTATGGTGAGGGGTGTAACATTTCCGTCACACGCTTGAGGTATTCGGCCAATCATAACGCACTGGATAGCTGGCCAATCACAGCACACCTTGCTTTTTAGACCGATGAGCTTTGTAAAAATCTACGCATTTCAGAAAGGTGGGGCATAGAGGAGAAACAATAATGTACAGTATCTTTACTAATTAAAACATGTTCATGTCCTGTCTGACTTCCCCCTCCCAACAGACATGCTTCTTGGATGAATGATTTGCTTTGGAGACAAAGGCTGTGTAGCCTTAAATGTGCAAAAACCACAGTTTCTCTTTGATCATAGTACCTAAATACTTGATGAATGATGACTGCAATCAAATTATTAGGCCTACAGCAGCAAGAAATTTACACGGTCAGTTTCTCCACTGGATTAAAATGCACATTCTGTCATCATTTACTCACCCTCAAGTTGTTCCAAACAACAGTTTCTTTATTCCGCTGAGCATAAAAGAAGATATTTTGAATCATTTTGGAAACCAAATAGTTACTGACTTCCATAATATGAAAAAAAGCTAAAAAATGCTATGGAAGTCAATGGGCACTAATAACTGTTTGGTTACCCAACAGCAGAATAAAGAAATACATACAGGTTTGGAACAACTTGAGAGTAATTGATGACAGAATGTGCATTTTTGGGTGAACTATACCTTTAACACTGGTTATGTAAATACTGTAGCTACAAATCGTCATGTTTCACGCATGAAGATGAGACAGAGATCTTTTGGTAGAAAATATGTGCTCTGGAAAAATGCTTTTGCATCCGTGGCTTCTGATGCAACAATTCTATATGTGTGGTGAACAGATCTCTGGGAATGGAAGAAGATGATTCCCCCTAATTTTCAGAGACTAGAGAATTAATCATCTGCTAAAATGCCCATCTGTGATTTATTTAAGGAACCGAAATATGTTATGTGTGCTTCCTGCCATGTATTTCTGCAATTACCATCAAGCTGTGTGGCAACGCATTTCACTGTCTCTGAACTATTTTTTGGCACCAGTTCTTATGAGGTGAAAATAAGATGATGACTTCCCTCAGAAAAATATTTTTGTGGTTAGCCACTGTTCTGTCTTGGTTTTGTGTCTGGTTTATTCAAATTTGAACAACATGAGGAATACTTTAATGGGCAAAACAGGAATAAAAATATTGTCATTTTACCCCAGTATAGTTTTTTTTAATGTGTTATACAAATTGATGTCATTTAAATTATGGTAATAAAGCAGGACATTGACCTCTGTAGCAATTTTGTTGTGTGAAAATCCAACTTTTACAGTATATATGAAAACATTATGCCGTTATGGCTGAAACATGATACAAAATAAAGGTTCCAAAAGGGGGTTCTTTGGTTCCCCAAAGAACTTTTCAAGGAACAATTCTTCAAAGAACCATTGAATAACATTTTTATAATCTAAAGAGCCTTTTTCTACTAAAAAAACCCTTTTGTCAAATAGAAAGGTTTCATGAATGTTAAAGGTTCTTCGTGGAACCATTGATACCAATAAACAACCATTCTTTGTAGGAGAGTACAAGCCTTGTCCTGAGGTCACTGCGCAATTCAGTAAACACAGTTTTACTTAAAATGTGTGACCTCAATGGTAAATCTACATTAGAGGCACTCAACATGTACAAATGCATGAACTGAATTCAGAGGTAAATGTTTTTCAACTGGAGTGTCCGGTTATGTGAGAGATGGTGAGAATGCTTACAGCAATGGTGCGTAACTCAGCACTAGTGACGACAGATAAAGTAGGTAAACTAGCAAGAGATTAATATGTGGTGTAAATACAAGACTTGCACATAGACAAATGACATTTTTTTGCTGTGCTAGTGGGGAGGCAGTGTCTGACTGAAGTGAGGCATGCGGAAATGTTTCCAACGGGACCTGACAAGCAGCCATGATACACCATGTACACAATGAAGCTCGGAATGAACACTGCCACCATCCTGTCTGCAACAGACAACAACAAAGGATGGGACACATTAATCATTTTTTGACAGCATGCCACTCCTATAAACTTTTACCTGATTTCCTCAGACAACTTCATCATTGCTTTTCTGTCATGCATATCTTGATTAGCTACAACTTGGTGTCCATGCAGTGCTCCAAGTCAAAGAAAGAAAAGTCATTGTGAAAGGATTGTACTTTTTATGCAGTACCCTTTGATCTCTGTGCAAAAATTAGAAAACGAATATGTATATATTTATACAAAAAGTTTGGTGCAGGATTTTGTACAGGCAATAAAGTTACATCATGTCATAACTGTGGCTTTTAGTGTAGTGGTTTTCATTTTTAGCGCACTCAGTTCAAATCGATTTTCCTATAGATCATAATACGGCAACAAAAGTTACGAGAAAAACATTTAATGAGTGCCAAAAGGGAAGAAACAGATATACGATATTTATTGTAAATATTACATACCAAGTAAAGCTTTTTTTTTGAATAATTTTCAAAAAAGTGAATCACTCTTTTGAGTCAAATACTTGGTCAAATGTGTTGAAGATGACAAAAATCTTTACAACCTTAATAAAACCGAAGCACGAAAGTTGCTTATAAGCAGATTGCATTAAAAAGTTCAAATAAGATAGTAAAACTTCATACAAATTTGACAAAACATAAAACAGTTATGAATTGCCATGACTGGGCTTTACTAAGTGCAACACTTGCATGAGCGGAGTTAATTTTTATGAAAAATAACTTGATATTACCATGATAGTAACAGTACAAGACAATATGCTGGTTTTACCAAGTGATGCAAACCTTAATTATTATTTTTTTTTTATTATTTTATATTATTTTATATTATTATTAATAAAATGTCAGTTTTGCATAGCATCCTTTTTTCAATCCCTGTTCAAATTAATCAAATTAAAATTAAATTAAAGTTGTGTGTGTGTGTGTGTTCATGCAGAATTATGAGAATGTGAGTTGCTTTGGATAGAAGTGTTGGCCAAAGACTGCTCTTACTCATAAATTAATCATTATCACAGGACACACTGTTATGCATCAAAACAAAATAAAAATTGTTCCTTGTTTATCATGTCCTTTTAACCTCAATTGCATTTGTAAAAATATTAAATTATGTTACTATATTATTCGCCATTTTTATAATGGTTCTTATGAGCATCTGATCCTAAATGATTTTCGCTGTATAGTTTCCAACCATCTACAACATACTTTCTCTAACTTTATGTTGTTTGTTTCGTTAGGCTATCCATGCAGATACATGTGCTCACTTAGCTGTGACAAAAATTGTGATTAAATGAGCTAGTTGTGATATTGTGATAAATGAAAACTGGTATGATTTCCAGCGTGATTTCCAAATATGATCCTCCTCTCACCCCAAATGAATTTTTATTGCACTGTTGTGGTTTTGATGCATTGCGTCACTCACTTGCAATAGACATGGTGTTTTACACAGATGAGTACATGCGGTAGTCCTCTGAACAGCCCCTAGCAGTTCCACACAGATGGTTCCGCGGGTCTTTGAAGAGCATGGAGCGTGGCCAGTCGTGGAGAAGCGGTCATGTCCTCTTATTAGTGCAGCTACAATCTCCATCTCAACATTTCCAGCCTGTAGACTGACTAATTCAGTCGAATGTAATCAGAGAGACAAGTTCAGATAGAAAAGATACTCGCACACCTCTAAATGATTTTCGCTGTATAGTTTCCAACCATCTACAACATACTTTCTCTAACTTTATGTTGTTTGTTTCGTTAGGCTATCCATGCAGATACATGTGCTCACTTAGCTGTGACAAAAATTGTGATTAAATGAGCTAGTTGTGATATTGTGATAAATGAAAACTGGTATGATTTCCAGCGTGATTTCCAAATATGATCCTCCTCTCACCCCAAATGAATTTTTATTGCACTGTTGTGGTTTTGATGCATTGCGTCACTCACTTGCAATAGACATGGTGTTTTACACAGATGAGTACATGCGGTAGTCCTCTGAACACCCCCTAGCAGTTCCACACAGATGGTTCCGCGGGTCTTTGAAGAGCATGGAGCGTGGCCAGTCGTGGAGAAGCGGTCATGTCCTCTTATTAGTGCAGCTACAATCTCCATCTCAACATTTCCAGCCTGTAGACTGACTAATTCAGTCGAATGTAATCAGAGAGACAAGTTCAGATAGAAAAGATACTCGCACACCTTATGAGAAGTGTAGTATGCCAGATGCTAGTCATAGCAGGAGTTCTTTATCAATTTTGACAGGAATCTAAAATACAGAGGTGTGAGCATAAGAAATGGGGTGACACTTTACAGTAAGGTTTAATTTTTGAACTATATTTAATGCCTTAATTAACATGAACTAATAATGAGCAATATATATTGTTATTCCATGTCAGCTCATGCCCATTACATAACATTAATAAATACGACTTTTGATTTTAATAATGTAGTTACAATATATAATAATGTACTTGCTAATGTAGTTAACTATGGTTAACAAATGGGACCTTATTGTAAAATGTTACCAGAAATTGTTTTATCATGTCTGCCTTTGATGTGATAATGTGATTTTTTTTAGTTGATATTTAACAATTACAAACCAGATCTTCAATTATATGAACTACATGACACTATTAAAAAACAATAATTAAACAAACAAACAAACAAATAAATAAATGTTCAGGAGATATTTCTAACTAATCATTGAAAATGTGATTAGGTTGATTTAGCTATAAAAAAAGAGAACAGTTTTAGGTTACCTACCTTATTTTCCAGAAATGTGGAAAAGAATATACACTTAATTTTTATGTGAATAAAACAATGGTTATTTAAAAAAAAAAAAAAAAAAAACTGTTTCAGTCTTTCTACTTCAAAATTTTCATTTTTAATTTAACGTGTTACTTGCCTTGTCTTTTCAATTTGTGATAACTTCTAAGTGAAAATGTTAAAATGCAAATGAAACGTTTTTTCATTGTAGTACAGTTCACTTTATATTTCTATATTAGTTGTTCTTTTTCAGTTGTTCCCTAATTAACTGAACAACAGATTTCTAGTAGAGCATTGACTGTGTCATTATAAGCATTTTCTTCAAAGTAGGTTATTTGCTGAGTTTCAGTTGCTTCTTGGCAGTAATGGGGAACGCAACATGATCCAAGAGCAAATAGCTTTATTTGAGCAGAGTCGCATCATTGCAGAGGCCAAACCATGCCTTTGTACTAGCAATCTACTGATCACACTATGCAAACAGAGCCCAGAACATCCTTTCTGCCCAACCTTTCTGTAGAAGTGCAGGTCTCCTCTGGACTTTGGAGGACCTTAGATGTTTGTTGGGTTGATCAAGCTTTCTTGAATGTAATTACACAGCACACTGGTTCACCTGTGAAGGCTAATCTGCTTTCTTAGATGAGTAATTTTCATAGAGTGAGGGTCTACTGAATATTCTCTGTGCTGGGAATAAAATAATGAAGCAAACATGACCTAAAATAAATAAATATATATATTTTTTATCCTAATGGTGATTGATGCTTCTCTTGTTTTATTAAGCATAATCATATATACAATATATTCTGTTCTCTGGCTGTTTATCCTGAAAATGTTTCATATTAATTGTGACTGATGTATCATAATACACAGTCACAAGAATTCACCTCAAACCTTCAGCTTTGTGGGAAACAGGAGCACAAGTGTTTAGCCGCCACTCCAGTCACTCGTTATCTGTGACTCCCAAGCATCTCTTCATTCTTTTGTCGGTGGGAACAAAAGCTTTGTGTCAGGAGATTTGAGGAAGTGCTTTTAGCCTCATCTTGTAGTCTGTGACTCAGGTATCTGCTTTGGTCTTGAAGGGCAATTTCCTGAAGAAAAGTTTGGGATCCTCTGAGTAAATTCTAAGCCCGCCTTTCAGTCTACTTTGCACCTTTTTGTCACCCCTGAAATGCAAAGCAAACAAACACAGTTGAGCAAGCCCTGTTAGTTAGTATATGTTGTATATCAACAGGTGACTAGTCCATAGTGGGCATTTTATTCTTGTGTGCAAATGGGCTGTGTTTGAGAGAAACACACTATTATTACTTTTTATTGGATGCTTTCAATAGTTTGTGTTTTTAGAATACACAGTTCTCCCTAAATGTTGTGCTGAAAAGGTGTCTGATTGGTCTGATGTCTGATTGGTCTATTGGTGGCAGTTCACTTTAGACAGTCTACTAACTTTAAGTAACTTAGCAACTACATGCCAACTGGCAGTCATTAAAGTATTAGCAGACTGTCTGCTTAATATCTTTTTTTCCAATCTGATGGAAACAAAAGTTAAATCTGATTTTCCAACAGACATTCTACTGACCATAATTACCTTTGCACGCATTTGTCAACTTATTTTACTAACCCTAACCCTATTCTATCAATATACTATATGTAGTCACAAAGTTACTTATAGAAAGTGGACTATTAAAATAAAGTGTTACCATCTTATTTACTGAATCCCATTGAATGTTTAGAGTCATAGGTATCCTGCATTATAAAGGTATTCATAATGTACATTGCAATGCATTATATCTCATAAATAATCATAAACAACGTTAAAATGCAGTATATTTGCAGATTCCTTGTCTGAAGCTGGTTGTTCTTCATATGTGTCTTTATGCATTTCTAAAGGTGTAAAAATTAAGTATTGTAATGTATTATAACTATAATTACAATTACTCATGAGATGCATTATAAGGTGCTATAAAAGGCATAACTAATACATTAGAAACCCTTTTATAATGCATTATATACAGGCTTCAAGTAAAGTGTTACTGAGTGATCTTCTAAGAAATTCAACGCAAATAAAGCCACAGGCATATTTTTTGATGATTAGTTTTTAGCATGCATTTGTACTTCTCTCTCTCTGTCCGCACCTTCCTCTCTTCTTACTGACAGTGGTCTGCACTTTCATCACATGGAAATAATAAAGAGGTCAAGCAAATACCCCTCCTCGTGGGTGTTGATGGTGGGGATAAAGGAAGATGGATGTCCCTGGTGTCAACATCGCAGGTGTTTGCTTTTATGACCAAGCATATAGGCTGCAGTTTCTCATTACAATCTGGAGAGCAGGACAGCCTTCAAGACTCATCCATTCATAGAGTGTTCCTTGGACTGTGTAATTTAAGAGACTAATTTTAGGGGGAAGCAAATCTGATTTTATTCAAAGCAGATCTATGTCAAATGGAGATTCACCACTGTGGTCAGACTTCAGACCAAGCTTAGTACTCTGCCTTTTTTGTGTTCTGCAAATCTTTCCACTTCACTAAAAGAACTCACTCCAGTAACTCCCTGTTTGGCACTTGTAACACAAGAAGTAAGTAGTGCAAGGAGATAAAAGCTATTGACCCAAAGTTTGAACATGTGATGTTACTAAAGCCATATTGTGGGGGGGGGGGGATATGATCAAAGAAGACGTAGCCAGTAGAGACAACAGTATTTGTTCTTCAAAGCATCTACATCGTCTTTTAAACCTTAAACCTTAAGCTAAGCATACATACATACATAGGTGAAACAGTGAATAGCATGGAATGTCATAGAGTTGTTACAGAATTGTCTTCTGGTCTGCTTGTGGAATTGGTTATTACACAGTGGTTCATCTTACATCAGCCAGCCTAATAAAGACAGCACATTTAACTTCTGAACAGCCTCAAAGGGCAAGGATTTTCTCTTCAGATTCTCAGTCTGGGTTTATACACTGTTCCTTTCAAAACATCTGTAAAGAATTACGGCTTTACTATTAAAATTAAAATGGAAAACCTTGGCTCTGAGGTCAAGAAAAAATAAGGATGGACTAACAAGGATGTTCAGTCTTTTACTTTGATGTTCTGAAAGGTTGAACATGTGATGTTTCGAAAGCCATATTGTGGGGGGGGGGGGATATGATCAAAGAAGACGTAGCCAGTAGAGACAACAGTATTTGTTCTTCAAAGCATCTACATCGTCTTTTAAACCTTAAACCTTAAGCTAAGCATACATACATACATAGGTGAAACAGTGAATAGCATGGAATGTCATAGAGTTGTTACAGAATTGTCTTCTGGTCTGCTTGTGGAATTGGTTATTACACAGTGATTCATCTTACATCAGCCACCCTAATGAAGACAGCACACTTAACTTCTGAACAGCCTCAAAGGGCAAGGATTTTCTCTCCAGGTTCTCAGTCTACACTGATACACTGTTCCTTTCGAAACATCTGTAAAATATTACAGTCTTACTATTAAAATTAAAATGGAAAACCTTGGCTCTGAGGTCAAGAAAAAATAAGGATGGACTAACAAGGATGTTCAGTCTTTTACTTTGATGTTCTGCATCATCCCAGTGTGGTGGTCAGTCAACTGCTGCTGACCATCAAATAAAGGTTTAAATAATGAGAGAAACATGCAAGCCCAAGACACTGTCTAATGTCAGTATCAATAAAGCTAAAACCCTATTTTAAATGATAATTTACTGGAATATTGTTCTAAAACTGATGTCTATACATTCGTAGGTGTTAAAATGGCACAGACATTTTCTATTGAAAATATTGTTTGCAACAAACATTTAATTTCAGTTTTGGCTTAAGACATTGTTGAGATATTTTACAGAAAGAAATGTGAGATTACCGAGTCTTAATTTGCTCTCCATTTAATAGTAATAATATTAATAATGCATGTGATCTTCTTTTGCAGTGGACCTCTGATAAAGCCCCCTCTGTGAAGGGCTGGCAAAAAGTGTTAATGGAGCTATTACCACAGGAATACATTACTTGTATAACTCATTCAAAGACGGACCTTTGCTACAAAGTATGGGAACCGTTTGTAAATTATTTGGACCCTGGGATTGCCAATATTATGCTGTTTGGTTTTCATGGATGAAAACTTCTGTACTTCTGTACGATGAGAACTTCTACCAATATGTTGAAATTTGGACATTTGAGCATTTTTTTCTACTTTGTTTTAGTTCTTATTTTTCTTAAGATCCAAGTTAATGAATGTTGTTGATGTCTTTGTCTATTGTGACTTGCAGTTTGTGAAAAATCAATAAACAAATAAAATAATAATAATGCATGTGATCAATTGAAAAATAAATGGAAAAACTATCCTATTATTTTCCTATAGAGGCAGGAAACATAGTACATTACTAGTCAAAGTTATGAGAATTACACCTGCTCTGGTCTGTGTACAGTAATTCCCAAGTTGAATGGCCACTAATTATGTGTGTGTGTGTGTGTGTGTGTGTGTGTGTGTGTGTGTGCGTGTGTTTGTGTGTGTGTGTTCTCTGATAACAGCTGACAAATAGTTATAGTGATGAACCAGTGACTGGATATTTAGGGCTTTGCAGCCATATGGAGACAATTAAAGCGAATAGCAAAACACGTAAAATCCTGAAGCATGAAAAATAAAATGACTGCATTTATTGTTATGTAATTTTACACTTTAAAAAATGCTGGGTTGTTTCAACCCAACTCTGAGTCAAATATGGACTAACCCAACCATTGGGTTAAATTTTTACCTTACCTTTTTAACCCAAACGTTGGGTTAGTCCATATTTGACCCAAAGTTGGGTTGAAACAACCCAGCATTGTTTAGAGTGTATTAATAATGTAGCATTACCATCTTCTAATTATAGTTTTAAAGCAATAATTATGTTTTAGTATTGATTCATAATATATGCTTCAAAAGTTTTTTTTTTTTTTTTTAAATAAAACTAAATATTGTGTTATAGTGTTTTCACAAAATGTTTAACTCTCAAATGTGTTTGCTCTAGGAAGAACTATTAAACAGTGTCAAAATCACAGTCAGAATGAGATTTACTACCAACTGTGTTCAAGTAAATAAATAAATAATTTATTGATTGATTGCTGGATGTAAGTTTATTAAAGGCGATATTTACCTGGCAGGGTTATTATATTTAACTATTAAACTGTATAATGTCTTTAAATAAAATAAATGTTAAATGAAATCACATAAAATATAAAGGTTTTTTTTTCATATGAACTCAAATTATTAACAAAAACTATAATACAACAAATGTTTAATGAAATCACATAACATAAGGTTTTTTCTCATATGAACTCAAAATATGAACAAAAACTATAATAAAATAAAAGTTAAATGAAATCACATAAAATATAAAAGTTTTCTTTTTCATATGAACACAAAATATCAACAAAATCTATAATAATGTTTGGAACTGAAAGAGATTTGCTTTTATTATAATGTAATATTATATGACAGCCCAAAGCTTTAATTCCCAGACTTTGGCCTTATTTTGATCCATGTGTGTTCCTCAGTTTCTCCAGCACGCATCAGTGATGTGACTTCACCTCTGTGTTCGTTTCAAGCCACGTGACTGGACAAGTACACTAGACTAGCACACCAGAGGTAGAGGCGGCTGATCTTTCTGAGTCTGTCACCCTCGAAACGCCTCTCTCCTCCCTCGCTCTGACAATCATCTCTAATGAATAGCTGTGTGTGGCTGAATGATAGCGATCATGTCAAGGAGGGTAGGGTTCAGGTCTCAGAAACAAATCACAACATTCCATCTTAAGCATCTGGATGTCTTCCATAATGCCACACACTCACTGATTGTGCTTGTAATGGACCTACACCAAAATCAAACTTGGCACCACCCAAGCATTCTTGGCCGTGTCCCTGTTGCTCTGCATGTGAGGTGGCCCATATCAGGAGTGTATGTGCTGCTCATTGTGTGTGCTGTGTTCTGATGTGAGGTGCAGATAGAACACAGAGCGTGTGTGCATGTGCATGCGTTTTGATTGTGATATATGTTGTTTGTGTATGTATGGTGCACTGTATGTATTGTATTGCTTGTGTGCATGAGAGGATATGTAGTCATTTATGTGTTTGTAAATATATGTACACTAAAAAAATTAACAGTAAAAGACTGTAAAAGAGCTATGGTAAAAACTATATATCTCATGTTATGTCATTTAACAACATAAGATAAACCATCATTTTATTGTACCATGATGCTTTGAATTATCATGTGACTTTCTTTTTTACCATCTGCATTTTTAAGGTGGTTGTCAGTTTTTTTTAAAAAGTGTAAAAAAAAAAAAGGTTGAATAATTTGCTATATTAACATTATCTCAGTTGAAATGTATTTATTAATTAATTCATTAATTTATTTCATTTTAATGTGTATATATGTTTTACAGTGTATATGCATGCATGTAGATTTGAGTGAGATTCAATTATTAAAGAGAGAGAGAAAAAAAAATCAAAGTAGCTACTGGTGCTCGAAAAATCTCTTTTTTTTATCTGTAAGGTCAACCTGGCCTTCGCCCAAAAGTCTGTTTTTAAGAGGAAAGCTTATCATGAACATGGCCAGAGACGAGGGGTAATTAGCAGTGTTCTGTGCCGATATGGCAAATGATGTTTAATAGCTTTTGAGACTGTTAAGAGTTTTCATGGTGACTAAGTCAGTAATTGATGTAAAACGCTGCCTGTTGAGATACTGAGATGCCGAACCACAATCCATCACATGCTGGCTGCTGTTATGTCAGGGTGTGTCATGGATCGAATTATTATGTCAACTTAACTTGTGATTCACCCAAACAGAACTTTAAAAGGGAATTTCTACTTATGGCTTGATTTGCCCTCGAGGGTACACACATGCATAATTACTCCTGTCACATTTTGTCAAATCCCTGGGATCGTCTCTATTACTTTGACAGAGGCTGCCACGATCAGTCTTTTGCTGTCACAATCTGATTGGTGTTGATGAAATTGCAATAGGTGTCACTAATAGTGAAATTATCATGTCAAAATAATATGTACAGTGTCTGATGTAAATCAGCGGAATATCATTTTATACTGTTACATACAGTCTTTTAGCTGTAGTTGAGCAAGTGTCAGAAATTATATTAAGGGCCAGTATTTACCTCCTGGAACTGAAAGGAAATCTTTTTAAATAATTTTTTTTTCTATACACTATCTATCTATCTATCTATCTATCTATCTATCTATCTATCTATCTATCTCTAATAGTGAAATTATCATGTCAAAATAATATGTACAGTGTCTGATGTAAATCAGCGGAATATCATTTTATACTGTTACATACAGTCTTTTAGCTGTAGTTGAGCAAGTGTCAGAAATTATATTAAGGGCCAGTATTTACCTCCTGGAACTGAAAGGAAATCTTTTTAAATAATTTTTTTTTCTATACACTATCTATCTATCTATCTATCTATCTATCTATCTATCTATCTATCTATCTATCTATCTATCTATCTATCTATCTATCTATCTATCTATCTATCTATCTATCTATCATGAAAATACAAACATAATTATACACAATGCACAATATATAATTTAAAAAACACAGCTAGAAAATATTTTACTTGGCTTAGAATATAATATTTGATCAAACTTGTTAAATGTAGTTTTACCACATTTAAGGGATTTAAATATGCACATGTTTTCCCTCTTCATATTTTAAATATCTGGAGCATCTTGCTCTGAGCCCTGGGTCATTTCTGACCTGGTTTTATCAATGCTGAAAAGTTTCATGCAAAAATGCATCACATTTTTTCACTGTAAATGGAAGTATTTTGTCAATGGTCAAAAAGTGTTTTTAATTTGTTTTAATTTTAGTTTTATAAATCAAATTAGACGGGGAGGTCTTAAATATATTTAATGTTTGCAATGTTTCAATTTAATGCTAATTCAATTTTGACAATGAGTAAGTATAGCTGTTATGTTGTACCTAATATAATGGATGTCAAAAATTCCTATTGAGGACTGAGCAAGTTCATTTTTCTAATCCGCCGAGTGAAAAATTTGACCTTCTGGCACAAAGCTTGTTTTTTCTCAAAGCTGAGACAACCCTAAAAGCTTCCTACCTGAATCCTTTATCCAAATATTGAGAGAGACCCTCTTGATATTCTAGCTCACTGCTATTTACCCTGAGATTCCAGGGATTAACACATCACTAGTCATTCCTTCGGAGAGAGTGAGGATAAGCTTTCACACGTTTCACCTGTTTAACTCAAACTGGACAACCTTGTGGAAGAAAAAGTGGAGATTAATAGCAGTTAAAAAGGGAGAGAATAAATGACTTCCTTTTAGATGTGGAATATATATTCAGTTATGCATGATACTGAAGCAAAAAATAAAAAATAAATGTCAGGATATAAAGCAATGGTAACACTTTATTTTAAGACCAATTCTCACTATTAACTAGCATGCATATTACTAGCATGTTGGCTGTTTATTAGTACTTATAAAGCACATATTAATGCCTTATTTTAAGTTTTAGACCCCTTAATCCTACCCAATACCTAAACGTAACAACTACCTTACTAACTATCAATAAGCAGCAAATTAGGAGTTTATTGTGGCAAAAGTCATAGTTATTGGTTAGAACTGGACCTTAAAATAACGCAAAATAAAATAATATATTGAAATTCAAGTAGTGTTAGTAGTATGAATTATTAGTAGTAATAATGTATTATTAATTGTTAATTATTAATATATATATATATATATATATATATATATATATATATATATATATATATATTTT
>NW_015505825.1:1275628-1285030 GCF_001515645.1 Sinocyclocheilus grahami
TTTACTGAATTAATTTGACCATATACAGTATGTTAAGTAGTCTGATAAAGTGTGAATGTTCTAAGCAAGGTTTTTCTTTTTCTTTTCTGACTTCTCCATCTGTGGAAAGTGTGTAGACCATTGGATGACTAACCCCCTTTGAGCGCAACAACCCCCCACTGGATTCTGATTTATTCAGCTCTGTGATTTACTTGATTTGGCGAATGTACTTTTGAGTATATTGATGTAGTGCGCAGTATATTTATACATATGATGAAATATGGTTAGTCAGCGTTTGACTTCCTCTTTGAGTTGTACCAGTTTGTTGACCTGAACTTCTCTCTGTTGGAGACGGCACAATAGGCAGCCTATTCGCAACAACTGACCCCTGCAGCACGTCCTGCCATAATGGAAAGTGTCCGCTTCCAGCAGATGCTTTTTACCTGACCTCAGCTCTAGAGCTCATGAGGCTGATGATGTAGAATAGACATGATGCGTGCAGGTAGGACGCCATCGAATGGGAAATGGAAAGTGACGGAAGATTTCATGGATTTTAACTCTACATCATGTTTCAATAGAAAACACATCCTGGGATTTTCTTTTACCCCAAATTGCGCACTAGCTTTTATTGGGACTAATGTAATACGTTAACATTAGCCTGCAAGAAAAATGCAGTTATCCGTGATTGAGTATTGAAGATTGGGGGATGCATTTCCTCTGTCATACACTGAGTGGCAGGAGATCTGTAGTGAATTTTTTCCTCTTGTGGTTGGGTTTTCTCTCCAAGGCCATTTCCTCTAATGCATCTCAGCTGCTTCAACTCCCATTGTAACATATACCAAGGACTCACTGCCATAGCACTGGAACTGTTTTTCATAAGGCATGAAGATCTGCTGTGAGTCAAAGTGTGATGGCTCTTCTATTGTGATTAGTAACATTTCCTTACCCGGCGTGCCACACAAGCAGGGGAACGACAATGAATCAGAGCATTTTTTATGGAAATTATGTTTCGTATATTAGCCCACACAGACATGATGTGACATTTTACAGTGTGACGTGTTAAAATTGATTAGTTGTGAGCAAGATTGATTAGGCATAGTGGCATCATATAGTTAGCTAAGGTTAGGCCATTAAAAACATCTCATAATCTTTTTTTTTTTTTATTATTATTGTGCATGTTTTTTTTTTTTTACTTGAGGGAAAAAAAACTGAGAGCGCTGTCTTTTAAAAGTATTATGTTTTATACAAACATATGAAATCATTATATTTTCTTAACTTACAATAAATTATATTTTCTATAGTTATTATATGTCTCATATCTTGATATTGCGGTAAACGGGAAACACTCAGATATAAACAACCAGTCATAAGACGTAGTAAGATACTATGCAGATCTTAGACAATGTTAAGATATGAGCCTTATAACACATTACTATGGCAACTTTAAATTAAAATTATCCTTAAAAGTTATATCTACTGTAAAAAATAGGTAAGCATTATAATTTATTACAACTGTTATGATCAGTTTTTATAAGGCATTATGCATGCAATCCAATGCCATACACTGAAATAAATTGGCAGTATGATTGAAAAACATTTTCATTTATTTCAAAATTAAAAAATTTCAAAAATAGTTATAAAGAAATTGCAAGTAACAGTGGATTAAATGTGATTTTTTTTTGTAGTTTTTATTAGAAATTCTGAAATAGTATTTTAAAGGGTTAGTTCACCCAAAAAGAAAAAATAGGTAAGCATTATAATTTATTACAACTGTTATGATCAGTTTTTATAAGGCATTATGCATGCAATACAATGCCATACACTGAAATAAATTGGCAGTATGATTGAAAAACATTTTCATTTATTTCAAAATTAAAAAATTTCAAAAATAGTTATAAAGAAATTGCAAGTAACAGTGGATTAAATGTGATTTTTTTTGTAGTTTTTATTAGAAATTCTGAAATAGTATTTTAAAGGGTTAGTTCACCCAAAAATAGTCATTGTAGGTACAACGGCTGATCAAAATGGTACTTACTTGCGCTTATCCAGATTGTTCAATCCGACTTAAAACTAAAAGATTAGGTTCTCTCGCGCAAACTCATTCGGGAGTGGTGACTTTCTACGTATTCCCAACTTCTGAGCCTGCTCGCCTGAAGTTATGGTTGATTGCTCTTCGGCTGAATATCAACACACCCATTAACGTAAACTACGCCAGAGCGTGTACACACCTCACGCACTGGATGTCGTGCGCACGCCCAAAGACAGTTGGACATGTGGTGTATTAGAGGTAAAAAATGATATAAATACTGTTAGTTTCTGGCACAAACCGATCATTTCGTGTCTTAGGACATCAATGTGTCGTCACGAGCCACAGGGTTTACTTTGGATTTGTCTGTGCATGTTTCTTTTACTCTCATAGACTTTGTTACCATTGCCATGCATTATACGACTGATAGACTGCAACGGTTAAAGTTAAAAATCATCATATGTGTTCTACTGATGAAACAAAGTCACCTACATCTTGGATGCCCTGGGGGTAAGCAGATAAACATCAAATTTTCATTTTTGGGTGAACTATCCCTTTAAGATATTTTTGATGAAATCTGAGGGCTCTCTGACCCTCCCATAGACAGCAAGGTAACTACCACGTTCAAGGTCCAGAAAAGTACCAAGATGATCGACAAAGTAAAGTTACGAAGCTATGAGAATACTTTTTTTGCGCAAAGAAAACAAAAATAACGACTTTATTCCACATTTTTGTCTCTAATGCGTAACTTGTGGACGCGCGTTCACGACAGTACCATGAAGCGAGCGTCTGGCGGCGCTGACCCAAATCCGGCGTGATGACACGGACTACTTTGTCGATCATCTTGGTACTTTTCTGGACCTTGAACGTGGTAGTTACCTTGCTGTCTATGGGAGGGTCAGAGAGCCCTCATATTTCATCAAAATATCTTAAATTGTGTTCCGAACATGAACGGAATAATGACAGAATTTTCATTTTTCGGGGAACTATCCCTTTAAGGCATACTCCTATAATCTGTTTTAATAACAACTTTGAAAAAAAAATGTTTACAGTATAAGAAAACCTATGTAAACCATTATAAAAATAGACTTATTATTATTATTATTAGACAGATGTCTCGATTAACCTGGAGTCGCGCCAAGTGATGTATTTCTCTGCAGCAAATTAGTTTAACCTGTCCTTCTGGATATTTACGTCTGTAGCAGGGGAGTCTGTGCAATGACCTTTGACCTCACACTCCCTAAAGAGCCACTGCACAACTCCCTGCTCCCTCGTATCCTCACACAAATATACATGCAAACAAGTAATTTCATTATCCGCTGAACAACCGCGAGAAGAAGCGAAAGAGTCCACAGAATTTGATGAGAGAGGAGCAAAATGATCTCATCTGAAGCTCTGAGGTTTTACCATTATAAATGAATTCCCACCATGTTGTGCCATAAATGACCTCACCAGTCATGCTGCTGCAGTAAACTAAACTAACAGGAATGTGCAATAAGAAAAACAGAGCATGTGGCGAGGAGCACTGCAACGGGACGGGGAACTGCCTGCCGGGGGTGCGTTAATGCCACACTGTTAAACCATTGTCCTCTCCACGTGTGCGAGCGGTTGTTTGACATAGCGGTAGCCGAGATGCCCCCTCTTACCCAAGAACATCCCGAGCAGCCTTGGAGGGACGATTCCCTCTGCTGTGAAAAGGGACTTCCATATACACTTGGACTTCCAGTGGCCTTCTAACCCAGAACAGATGTCCACAGTAAAAGGCGCTGATCCGCAGAGGCCCCTTCAGCGTGCAGCCGGGGCCAGATTCTGGACGGTATGCTGGGGAGAGCCGGGCCAGTCAGCACCTGATCAAACTGCAAGGTTTACAATAAGGAGGTGTAAAAGCATCTCCCCATGCACTCCTGGACCAGAGGACTTTCAGAAACAGCAATATTTTAGAGTCTAATTGGGTAGAGCAACAGACTTCAGGCTCCCGAGAACCCAAGAACATCCCGAGCAGCCTTGGAGGGACGATTCCCTCTGCTGTGAAAAGGGACTTCCATATACACTTGGACTTCCAGTGGCCTTCTAACCCAGAACAGATGTCCACAGTAAAAGGCGCTGATCCGCAGAGGCCCCTTCAGCGTGCAGCCGGGGCCAGATTCTGGACGGTATGCTGGGGAGAGCCGGGCCAGTCAGCACCTGATCAAACTGCAAGGTTTACAATAAGGAGGTGTAAAAGCATCTCCCCATGCACTCCTGGACCAGAGGACTTTCAGAAACAGCAATATTTTAGAGTCTAATTGGGTAGAGCAACAGACTTCGGGCTCCCGAGAGACCACTGTGTGAGCTGTTACAACCCACCTCCTGTTACAAGCTTGGCTGCCGCATAATGACCTATCAACTGTCTCTTACAATCTCTCTGGAGAAATAAAAACGTACCCTCCACTCTAATATATAATGTTATGGCTTTATTTCTTATTCCCCTATGGTTCCATTTATGCATTTGAAATATAACATCCTGACAGCCTGTCATAGCTCGTATTTGTTGGGGAAGTGGGTTACACTTTATTTGGATTGTCCACTTTAGACATTCTACTAACTTTAAGTAACTTATCAACTCCATGTCAACTAGCAGTATCTAGAGTATTGTGGTTAGGGTTAGTAGAATACATTGACATGTAGCTGCAAAGTTACTTATAGTTAGTAGAATGTCTGTTGGGGAACATCAAAATAAGTGTAAGCAGATATTCAGCGGATAGTCTACTAATACTTTAATGACTGCTAGTTGATATGGAGTTACTTATTGTAGTTGAATGTCTAAAATTGACTATCCAATTAAAGAGTTATCTGGAAGTGAGTTGCCATGCTGTTTAGCGTAATGCAAAATCTATTTAAATGACTTCTATATCTCAACGTTAACATCAAATGTCAATAGTTGTTCATGTGAAATAAGGAATTTGGTGACCAAAACGAAAGACAAAAAACATGAAGATAAACACTATTTCAGGGGTCTGTCATCTCACGAACTAGCTGATTGTCATCATTAATGGTGCATTAACAAAAGACACAAACTGAGCAAACCAATGACAACCAGGCATGCGTTTTTGTTTAAAGGGTGGTCTCCTTAGATCGGCCAACGAAGCGAGGTAAAGACTTGCTCACATGCTATTAAACAATATCAGGTAATCTGCTCAGTATGTACAAAGTTTATTTTGCAGAGAAAGCTATAACAATCTAAGCTAATATTTACAAAGAAACCGTAGCCAAATAACCAGTCTTTTTCCCAGAACTGCAGGCAAATCTGTTTAAACTCTTACAAGAACATCGTCGTTCATGATACGTGTCAGTGTGTCTATCAGTGTCATTAAATGTCCCCCCACATTCTTCCCAGATTATTCATATTTCCAGAATCCCTCAATGGACGCCTTGGTGGTCCTGCTGTTGGTCACTATTAAAATGACATTATTTTTCTTCCCCTTGACCCCTGGCCATGTCTACAACATGCTGATGCCCTCTCCTGGAAACAGCAGCTGTGTGTAGTTAGTGAACAGGAAGCAGCTGTCAGAAGCGGCTGCTGTGTGCGTGGTGCTCGGGCCATTCCCGGGACAGTCCCCTGCAGGTTTGCCGTGTTTGTTTGCAGAACATGCGTGATTTGGGCACGGACCCTCTGCTGGCAATGGACTGGATGAATACTGCGCGCACGCAGCACATGATCTCAGTGTGGCAGAATAGAACCAGTAGAAAACCTGCCCATATTGACCAGATTCCCTAAATTTCTCCAAGTCCTATGCAGAAATGCTATTAACACTATTAATTCCTACTGTACTGTATTTAATACACAAATTTCTGAGGCCTCTAAATGATCAATATGATCAAAAGTTTGCTGAAAAACCTGTTATACACAATCTTCTACATGTTGTCACAATTCGGTGTGTGGAAACAGGCAGGAAGACGAAGAGAATTCCAATAATCCCTTTAATTAATCCACAATAGATAAACCAGACAGGTCAGGAACACACACACACACACACACACACACACACACACACACGAGGTAACATTCATAATACTCGACAAAATAGAACTGAACAGGCTTGACTTAAAGTACAGACACAAATGAGGATAATTAATCAAACTCAGGTGAACAGAATGACACGATCAGACACGAGGATAAATTAAGGTCACACTAAGCGCATGGGGAATGAAAACACAACAAGACAGTCCACAGGGGTGTGACACATGTCTACTGTCATCTAATTGATAGTTTATATTCTTCTCGTTTTTGCAAGCAAAAGGCATTTTAGTATAATTGTACAAACGTCCACCTTCAGGACGTGGTTCACATGTCTTTTTGCTCTGAAATCTTTATTGATTTTTATGAGGTAAAGTAAGAATTTTTTTAATATTATTAGTAATATTCCAAATTTTCCAGATGAAGACTAAACGACACTGAAGCAACTTGGCTTTACTTGATTATCCACACAGAATTTTAGGAAAAATCATGTTGAAATGTGAGCATCAACTATGATCATCAGACTTTTGAGGAATGTTTATTTGTTCATCTCTCAGTCATCATTGTATTTGCATTATATTGATTATAAAAGAAAGCATTTAAATATCATCTTACTGAGACATATTATTGGGAGATATATAGTGACAACTGATATTTATATTATTATGAAAGTATCTGCTGTACTGTTATAAGGATCTCATTGATTTACTCTAGAAGCTATCAGAATTTAATCTTAATTTTGACCATATAACTACCAGCATCTGATCCATATCACATATTTTTGCTCAGTTTGAGCTACTCATTAAATTTAGATATATTTTATATACTAAATGTACTTTTGTCAAAAACATTTGCACCACAGTACTTAGATGTGTGAGAAAGTGCATGGCAGAAGGTAGTAACCGTCTTTTTAAAGTTTTCTTTGAGGGGAAATGGTCATTAAAGACAGCCTGTAATTGTGAGAGACAAGATCCAGTAAAGGGCACATCTACTAGAATGATTTCATTTGGTTTTCATTTGGCCCAATCTCTCACCAACCCTTTGCTCCAGTGGATCACTTGACTCGTTACTCGCTATGGAGAATGTCTAATGAGGGGCAAAAATCAAACCTTAAGGTAACCGAACACTATACTGTACACAGTAAAGACTTGTCAACCGGCCAACCCATGAAGAGCTTCATTGCCTGATCAAAAGATGGTCGAGACTCTTTAAAATTCCTCCTCTACAGTTAAATTTAATGCAGACTCATTAGGCGACATACAAGAGATTAAGATGCAATTAAATGTGATCCATTGGTAAAATGACCAATGTTTTGTACACTCACTTTACAAAAAAAAAAGAAAAAAAAGTTGGTTGATAGACAAATATATATTGTTTTTATTTTATGATGTCAATTTGGATTTTCACACATTTAAAACCCTTTTTCATCAGTTTGTTGAAAATCTAAACTTGTTTACCAGCAAGAGCAGAGGCTTGTGATAATTTCAAGAAATTAAAAAGATGGTTGGTACAACATCAAATCAGAAGCCTTAGTTTACGATTTTTGTTCATTTTCCATTGTCATCCATGTCATTACATTACTACTAGACAGGAGGATTTGTTTAGGGGACAGGAAGCAACCACGTCTCATTATGGGACTAATTTTAGTTTCAGGAAAAGATGTTTAGGACTTTTGGCTCAGAACCCATTTGCTGAAATGCCTGTTCTATTTCCCAGTTGTGAAATAGGAGTCATTTTGATTCTTAGTGAACTCAAAAGAAGCAATTTACAGCATATACAAAGAAACTTCAAAAGTGCCTTATCAGAACAGGCATCAAACATGAGTGATTCCACATGAAACAGCAACTTAGTGTTTACAATAATTAGGGAAATAATTATTGCATTTGTATTGTACAAACAAATGAAAAGCAATTGCGAAACCATACTTTTTCAGCACACAAATGCACAAGAATGAGACATTTTGAACAATTTTTATATTGAAATATTTTTGTTCTTTTAATGTCATCTCGGGGCATACAGACATCTCTCAGACAAACAACATTATGCTTTTAAGTTTTAAAATGTTATCCAACCCAGATTCACACTTAAAAAAAAGTACAAAATGAATTGTCACAAATATGCTCTTTACCAAACTTGTCCTTATTGTGGGAGTAAAACAGAACAAAATAACACATTGAGAGGTGATGGGGAAAGTGTATATGTTTGTATTGTGTCTGAACATTTAATGGTTGATTAAACACCACTGAGAGAAAAGAGAAGGACACTTGCATTCAAGGATACACAGGAGGCATCTGAAGGTCATTCTCGCTTTAGTCAATATTCTGTTGACCCCACCATACAAGAACATTAGGACTGCAACTTATGAAAGCAATTTATGAAAGAACCTGGACAAATAAAGTGACAAGGTGTATTTTATGCTTTAAATTTAGAAAAATACTAAAAAAATGTGCCACAGTTTACACACACGTACACATTAACACACACACACACACACACACACACACACACACGCTTTCTTCAGATTCTTGAGAAAAGGATTTTTAAAAATCTGTATGTACTCAGTGTATGCACTTATATATTTTATATGAAATAAATTCAGGCACACTTTATTTTAAGGCCCAATTCTTGCTATTAACAAACCATTAACTACAAGTTTTGCCTCAATAAATTGCAACTGTTATGCTTATTAATAGTTAGTAAGGTAGTTGTTAAGTTCAGGTATTGGGTATGATTAGGGATGTAGAATATGGTCTTGCAGCGTAAGTGTTTCATAATTGTTAAAAAACAGCCAATATGTTAGTTTTTTTTTTCAACTGCGTACATATACATTTTCAAGATTTTGCCTCCTTTTTCCAAAAATTTACACAACGATTCCAAGAATTGCACACACAAAATGCAAAATGCCTCACATCACTTGCAAAATGAAAACTCACTGCATTCAAAATATCACAAACATCTCCAAAGCAAACATTTGCAAACTACACCTTAATATTAATTCCTGTTAGATTTTTTTGTGTGTTTCAGAGAATTGTGTTGTGTTTTGCAAAAAGTGTTTTATGAAAATGAAAACTGAGTCAAAGGCCGAGCATTAGCATATGGTTTTGCAGATTGGGTGTGTGGTTCTGGTATTTGAGTGTCAGGTTTCAGAAATTGTGTGACATGTAAAGATTGTGTGTGTAAGCAGTTGAAAAAAAACCTGTAATAATAGGCATGCTAATAAGCAATTACTTAATAGTGAGAATCAGTCCCTATACTAAAGCGTTACCATAAATTCTTATTGGGTCAGTTCGTTTCAAATCCAACATTTTTTAGAAACTTCCCGGCTCAATTTTTTGATTTTGTCAATATATATATATATATATATATATATATATATATATATATATATATATATATATTT
>NW_015505825.1:1285225-1318194 GCF_001515645.1 Sinocyclocheilus grahami
TATATATATATATATTTTATTTTTATTTTTATTTTTCTGAAAAAAGATAAACATGTATAGCAGTGAAAGCCAAAATATTAAATGTCATGAATTTATATTTACTGTGTAATCAGCTATTTTGTATAGGGGGTCAAATTGACAATTCAGATTCAGAGCCAATTTACAGGGGGGTAAAAATTACTTCAGAAAGATGGCAGGATCATAATGTTATTTTCACACAGAGATTGGCAGGTCTATGAATAAGACCTGTAGACTGTAGCAATTTTTGTTGAATTATATGCCAATGGTGACAGTACAAAATGGAAAAAAACACTTTTCAGTTTGTTTGTTTTTTCTCCAAAGTTTACATATCTGTAACTCAAGAAGTATAGATATCTCAATGCCCTTTAAGATTTTGGGCTTTAAAAAAGACTATATGTATTTATGTATATATATACTGTATATATATATATATATATATATATATATATATATATATATATATATATATATATATATACACTGTATATATACATATGATGTGTTTTCATCCCTCATGTGCTCTGTGTGACCTAGTTTCTGTCTTCTGTTTATTATGTCATTTAGTTCAGGTGTGTCTTGTCTATTATCCTCGTTTACGAATATACTTAAGTCCCTGTCTGTTCAGTTAGTGTTGGTCCGGTCTACTACGTCCCTATATGTGTCTCCTGCCTGTTCTGTCCTGGATTTATCCTTGTGTGTACCTTGTGACTATATATTCACAGCTACGGTGAGATAAACGCACAAAAAAGATGAAGATGAATGCAAATAGTCTTTAATAAATCCACACAAGGGTAAATCCAGGACAGAACAGGCAGGAGACACACGTAGTGACTATATATTGACAGGGAATGACCCAATTGTATTTTCTGTAAATAAAAAATGTATCTTAAAGCACATTAATCTGATTTTATGCAATTTGCTTTAATGACTATCTCTTTTTTAAATTAATTTAGTATTATGCTATTCAATTTGTGTGTTGAACAGCAACAAAAATGAAATCCCATTTTCCCATTATCTAATTGTACTCCTGGTAGGTAATTACATTAAATGATGTTGCTCCTGATCTGGAAACACAAAGCAATGGGCCTGGGAAATACTCCAGGAGGTCCGTAATTTGCTCCCAATGCAGACGTATGTAAATACACTCTTGACCTCATCAGTCAGTTCACTGGAAGGGTGAGGGAGGACTGTTTGTTGTTCAGTTATAACGCCAATGCGCAGCACACATTACACACACTGTACATGATAATCTGTTCCCCACGAGCCAACCAGACCACCCAGTCCTGCAGCGTTGAGTCTAGCAGCGGTCATTAAATTGTTTCCCCAGGTCACTCAAATCAGTGCTGTTCAAACTAAAAGAGAATGAGAGAGAAAGAGGGAGGGGGATTGGAGGCATCTGTCTTGCCCTGATTGATCATATTTCTTTTTCTGTTTGGCTAGTCCACAAAGACTCAAAAGCACTTCCTTCATCATTCTCTCATCTCGCCTGTGTTGTGATATTCAATAGCTTTGTGCTGTATATGGTTGTTCTTTCACAGTCTGTCTGTATAAGTGAGCATGTGTGTGTTTGGGTGTGATTGTTGGCTGTTGAGCAGATAGCATTTCCTTAGTAATACGGGCAAGTGTGACATCATGGTATATTTGACAACTTGCCGTAGAACCACGTCCAAAATCACACGCCCCTCTAGTACCCAGAACACCAAGGTTTGTTAAGTATTTGGATTGTGCTGTCTGAGGAACTTTATCATTGTCTTCCTAACAGCAGCACACAGAATGTATTATTAACCCTCAAAAATGCATCGGGGTCCATTTTCATCCAGAAGACATCAATAAAAATATCATGCTTAATTTTTTGTAAGGTAACAAAATTTTGCAAACGCTTTAAGTCCCTCAAAATACACATAATTTACTATTTTGGCCAGTTCCCCATGTCTCATCAACATTGTGGGTAAACATAAATATGAATATAACACGTCTATTGACAAACCATTGCTGTATGAAAAATGTATCACTTTTTTAATCTAAAGTCAAATGAATTTATTTTGTTTGTGAACTTTTCAGAGAACTATATATGTTGTTTCAATGTTGTAAAATAAGTGACTGTTTTGAGCAATTGTGAGGTAAATTCCATTCATTCATTCTTAGAAATAAAGGTACAAAAGCTATCTCTAGGGAAATACTTTAGAAAGGCACTAATATGTATAATTTAGAAACTAACATGTACACTTTAGGCACTAATATGTACCTTTGAGATACTAATATGCACTAATATGGACCCAATGTCCTACCTTTTGTGAACTACTATACAGATTTTGAATGCATTATGAGGATTAGGAGACAAAACAGAACAGCTCTGAATGTTTCATCTAAGCATTTATTCTGTGTTGTCTGGATGCCTGTTTGAGTTAGTGGGTCTACGGGTGAGCTGATGTTGGTCTGTGGTGCTGGCCTGACTGCATGAAGCTGGGCTAAGCTGAGCTGATCTAGTGGTCAGCTACAAGCCTCATAAATCTACTGCCTGTAGAACAGCATGGTGATTTATGGCAGCTCAGGGAAATGGCCTCACTGGAAGGAAATGGCATGTAAAAATATTCCAAGATGTCTTACGGAAAAGCTTTACATCTATAGCAGCAGTGAGCAAAGCTTGTCATTTTAAGGAGCCATCCTTTAAATAGAAGTTTCAATGATGGTCTGAAAGAGAGAGAAATGCTAGATGTAGAACTTTGGTTACCTGGAAAGGAATTATTGTAATTCCGTAATGAAGTAGAGTGGTTGTTATTGTTTTACAGAGATTGTTTTACAGCCTACAATGAGTATGAAGAAATAAATCCTGTAATATGTCAAAACTACACTGAAATTGTTGGTATAGAAGCCATTTCCACTCAGAAATAGCAAGTAAACAATTAATAAACAACAATTATTATTATTAGTATTAGTAGTAGTAGTAGTAGTAGTAGTAGTAGTATTTGTCAAATAAGTTTTATTGAAATATAAATATTTTGAAGATGGATTTGCAATCTTACATATTTTGTCTCTTTTACCTGTACAAAGAATACAGTCAAAATTAGAAAAGAGAAGAAGAAGAAGTAGTACACATAACAAACCATCCCTTACCAGACCTGTTTACATTAAATTGTAAAGTATGTTGAAAAAATAATAAAAACATTACATTAACAAATAATGCATTAGTCCGTAGGGTTTCCATCAAAATAACAGATAAAGGGTGAAAACTGTCCAAATTTTCCCTTCAAACTGTACCTAATCCCTTCACAATAGCTGTGTTTCAACTGTCGGGCCAAAAGCGGGCGTGCTAGTGCGTGCCAGGGCCAGTCGCATTTCCACTGTCACTTCCGGGGCTTGATCGTGCCTCGTCGGTGCTTCCTCGTGGCCAACGGCCCGGGTTTTTTGGCTCGACGAAAACCTTCGGCCAAAGAGGGCCAGCTTATGAATAAGAGAATAAGAAGCTGATGTCTGATTTCTTCAAGCGGTCGTATTTACCATGTTTACTATGGTGACGTTAATGGCTAGTGTGCATAGTCTTTTGCATCGCTTATAAATATTTCTGCCTTGTATGGTGATCATAATCCACATCGGATCAAGCTATTTCAAACACTCGCTGCTGTCTGAAAGTGAGTTTTGAGCTCTACTTATTTTAAAAGTCTTTAATGCTGATGTTATAGCTGTTAACTTTATGAAATGACCCGCGGCGCTGACGCTCTCCAGACGCGGAGAAACTCCGCCTTTGTTCATGAACTTTTAAAATAAGTAGAGCTCAAAACTCACTTTCAGACAGCAGCGAGTGTTTGAAATAGCTTGATCCGATGTGGATTATGATCACCATACAAGGCAGAAATATTTATAAGCGATGCAAAAGACTATGCACACTAGCCATTAACGTTATCATAGTAAACATGGTAACCCTGTTGAAAAAAACAGCATATGCTGGTTAGGTATGTTTGGATGCTGGGATGCTGGTTTAAGCTGGTCCTTTGCTGGTTTAAGCTAGTCCTTTGCTGGTTTATGCTGGTCCTTTTGCCAGTTTATTCTGGTCCTTTTGCTGGTTTATGCTGGTCATGTGCTGGCAAAGGACCAGCTATGTTCATACCGCTTTATTTCTGTGTGACTAATTTTCAATCCTGATAAATTAATTCATTATGATCAATGTATCACTTAATATTGTAAAACATCTATGCTTTTGGATTTAAGTGGTTAAATCTTTAGCAAAGCATGCAAACAAACGGCCACTTTTATCATGTTCGTTTTGTGATCGTGCTAGTTCCAGTGACTTATTTCTTATTAGTTTTCTGATAATTTCTCTTTGTTGGTGAAATGATGGGGTTGCGTGACATTGTTCCTGAGAGGTGTGTAAAGGGCGTGTTTTAGTGAAGCACAGCGGAGCTTCTGGCCCAACAGTGGAAACGCAGCGTGATTTTGGGCTCAGTGCTACAGGTCCGAGGCTATTAGCCCCGCCTGGCCCATTTAAAGCACTGGCTCGCACTGGCCCGACAGTAGAAAAGTGTCTAATGTAAAGTAGAAATCACCTCTCCAAGCCATAGCTTACATGTAGGAGTCTCCTTTTTCTTCCAGAGCAACTGTAGTAACTTCTTGGCTGTATTTAAACTGTATGCAAGCAGTTTGTGTTGTGCTGACAATGAATGCATATGTTCAGAAAGTCCCAGTAATAAAAGTAATTTACAAACAACTATTAAAAGCAAGGAACACCTTAGTGTGCTTTGCTGAAAATCCTTACCTAATATTGGTGTCCCTGTTCAAATATGACCAGCCTTTTAAAAGTTTTTTGTAAATCTCTCATTATGCTATATTATCTCCAATATTTGGTAATAATAAAAGCTGTCAGGATATATCTACAGCGCTACTAAAGACACATAGGATATTTATTGGACAAAATTACTAATGCATAGTATTGACAGGTAGGTAAACAACAGTAAACATGAACAGAGATTATGCATTGGCTATGGTGGTTTTGTTGCCAAGGTGATTGGTACATCAAACAATGAAGGAGAAATGAGGATGGAAAACATACACAACTAGCAGAACAGGAAAACATGGAGGTATGCTCACACGCAGAGATGATTCTGGAGAGTACTGGAGTAACACAGGAGACTCGCGGGAGAGACTGCTGGAGTTTAGACATTAGAGTTTAGACATGCTGGAGTTATCACAGAACAATATCTGTCTATCATCGAGGTGAGGACAGCACATAAGGAGTCTGTATTCCTATTCGAGGCCAGACCCTGAATGGCTAGTGGTGTATGCATTTATGCGCATGTTGTTTGGAGTGCTGATGGAGAAAAGGTGATGGGGATTAATAGTCAGGGAAGAGTGAATGTTGAGTGCATGTGACTATGGAGCCTGGTGAATCTGTGGCAGTCACCTTCCCCTCCACAGCTCACTACTAAGGGCTGAGGTCTCTGAGGCACTAGATGACTGGAATGCTCCTCATAGAAGGTGTTGTGCAGGGCTGGATTAAGGATGTCTTCTTAAGGGATCCACAATCTTTCTTCCGGTTCACATCCTTCTTAATCAATAAGGTACTTGAGAAAACCACAGTGGCATGTGTTTGGGAGTTTTCTACAGGGCAGGTGCAGCCTAATGTTCCTTGTTATGACCCAAAAATCCACAACTGGAACCTCTGGCAGCTCACCAGACCAGTGGTTACCAACCCTGTTACTGGAGCCCAACCAATACTGCATGTTTTGCATCTCTCCTTGGTCTGACACACCCATTTCAGGCCTTGGAGTCTTTACTAATGAGCTGATGATCTGAATCAGATGTGTTTGATTAAGGAGACATGGAAAACATGCAGTGTTGGGGGGACTCCAGGAATGTGGTTGGTAACCCATGCATTAGACCACGGGAACAGTGGGAGTTGGAACCCAAGGATGCATTAGAATGGGTTGAGACCTGTACTTGATGTCACAGAGAGTTCTGGGCATATTCTGCCAAAGCGAGGAACTGGTTCCAGGAGTTCTGGTTGCCATGGCAGAAAGGTTCTCAGAAAGGAATCATCCAATGTGGAAACAACTTATCGACTGGTATGGCAAAGAACCTTGGAGATGGCATAGTCTTGACATCCTAGGAAGAACTTTCTGACATCCCTTGCCATTTGCGGGCCATTAGAAATGATCTTGAAGGAGCAGGAGAGACTGTTCCACAGAAGAGTGGTCCATTGTGACTATGGTACATAGGTGCATTTGGTGCACTCAGTGGTAATAGCCTTGATGATCCTATCTTCCAGGGACCATTGGATCACTTACTTTGGGAGGCAAAATGGGTTCAGGATCATCAGTAGTTTCTTCAGAATCATAAAGTAGGCATCAGCTTTGACGTTTCTGGTCCCTGGAAAATGGGAAATCGTGAACTCAAACCTGGTAAAAAGTAGAGACTTACCTGTATCTTATGTAGATCAGGATAAAGTGATGGAGGTACTCCCGGAACACCTCATTCATAAAACCTTGGAATATGGAAGGGGCATTGACCAGGCCATTCGGCATGATCCGGTACATGTAGTGCCCCATAGGTGTTACAGGGTGGTCTTACACTTATTCCATTTCCATGTCCGAATAAGGTTATATGCACTTCACAAGTCCAGCTTAGTGAAATCAGTGGCTCCACACAGTTGTTCCAGAGTGACAGGAATGAGGGGAAGTGGGTAGCAGTACTTGACTGTGATGTTGTGTAATGCCCAGTAATAATGCATGGTCATAAGCATCCCTCCTTATTAGCCACGGACAATGTGGTAATTGCGAGGCTTTTTTCAGGAAGAAGATGTTCTAATAGTGGGGGTAGCAGGATAGGATGGAATTCCTAGAGATGGTTGGGATGAACAGGTTTTAGCAGTCCTGAGAAATAGTCAGAGAAGTACCAGCTACCCCACTTCACTCCATTGGACAATGAGATGAAGGGGTTGTGCTGCATGAGCCATGGGGACCAGAGAATCACGATGACAGTTGACTTCTCCAGAACCAGAAAGTTAATGTTCTTTTTATGGAAACAGCCTACTTGCAGCTGGATGGGTCCTTCAGGGTATTTGACCTTTCTGGGGCCAAGTGGATTTCCAATCACTGTGGATTTGGTAGGAGGTTTCATTATGACATGTCCCCAGGGACAGCAGTATAGACAGAGATGCAGGGCCAGCCATCTACATGGCTTGGTTGGTGTGAGGTGAGTGTTGTCCAGCTTCATGGCTTCACTACCTGGCTTTGCAGTACCGGTGTGAACTGGCTGGTTAGATGTTTTGGAGGACTGCAATGAAGACACATCCTTGTGGCATCCCTTCATATGGTGAGAAATTCAAATGAATAATTGAATTCAAACACTCAAGCCCCATGGAGCCATTGTATGACAGATGTGGCCGCAGTGCTGTTTCAAGTCTCTGGCAGCGATGCTTGTTTGTTCCACCTACTGGAGGCCGTTAGAGTACAGAACTTCAAGGAATTATCAGTTATTGAACTCTTCCCTTGGTGTTCATGATAAAGTTTATCACTTACTGACAAGTCATCAACAGGGCATCCAAACACTTCACGGAAATGGGCCACAAAGCTGTGAAGTGATTGAGTAACACGGGATCACTGGAGTAAAGAGGATATCACAGGAGATCACTGGAGTAATCACAGGAGAATAGCAGATAAGGAGTCTGAAAATGTTTTTGGGAGGTTGTCATAGCCAGTGTGAGTAAATTTAAATTCAATTCAATTCAAGTTTATTTGTATAGCGCTTTTACAGCAAATTAAGTTTCTACAATATTTAGTGGTAGCTTATCAGTGGTGACTGTCAGTTAATGCACATATGGCAGAAATGTATGAAAAAATAAATTAAAGACGTAATCAATTAAAGACGTAATCAAACAGACGATGAACACTATTAACAGCAATTATTATACGATGCAATCAAACTTATAGCAAAATTTGGTGGTTCTGTATGTTGTTTCATGGTTTGCATGATCAGGTCCTCTGAGGGGTTTGCATCATCTCTTCTCAGGTGTTCTGGATCTAGACTGAAGCTTGTGTAAATCCTGAATCCCGTGGCAGAAACAGAGAAACAAATAGAGACATAATTAGCGTAGCTGCTGTTCCAACCAAGTAAAATTAATTTGTTTAACCCAAGCTAAAGAATCATAATGTGCATTTGATCAGATATACTGTAACTGCATTACAAGATTATGAGATGCATTATTTGAATGCTTGGCCAAAGAGATGTGTCTTTAATATAGATTTAAACAGAGTGTGTCTGAACCCTGAACGTTATCAGGAAGGCTATTCCAGAGTTTGGGAGCCAAATGCGAAAAAGCTCTACCTCCATTAGTGGAAATTTTAGTTCAATGTGATGGCATTAATTAGCATTTTTGAGGAAAAAGAAAATTCTCTGAGGGTCAAGTTGACAGGAACACAACATGTTCATTAATTGCGAAAAAAAAATCAATATACATCTTTACATATTCAATTTCTCAGTGAAAGTTGTTTCAAGGTAAATTCTACACTAAAATTATTTCAGTGTGTTAAATTTTAACCAAGACCCTATCCTTAGCCCTATCCCTTGTATTGGCTCTGAATTTAATGGAAAATTACTGGTTTATGTTTCTGTGTTTCTCCCTTACTGTTTTTTTTTTCCCTAGTTCAGGGTCATCAGACAAAATTCATATTTAGCTGAGTTTGCCGAACCTTTTAACAACATGTAAATCCAGAAATTCTGGAAACGTTTTTTTCCCCCCTCATGAATTCACTAGGTCATCAGCACAGAAGACTCCAACACAAGATGGACAATACTGGTATACTGGTATAGTACTGTACATGCAAAGGCAACTCAGATAACATTAACGTGATTTGGCCTTACACGTTTAATGCATACAATTAAATTTGATACTGCATGGGAATTATTTGGAAGCCCAAAACAAGTATTTAAAAGAAACGTTTTTTCAGCCACCTCATGGACACAATTTCTTTTCTGCTGGTATTACTGACAATAAAACAGGAAAAATGCTCTATCACCAATGGAAATTGAGGAAAAACAAGAGCATTTTGTAGTCAGTGGAGCATAATGGGTCACATAAATCCAGACCATCATTCAATCAAATAATGGTCCTGTTTTTATGATTAACCAGTTAATGTGGTATGATGGATGCTTCTCCCTTTTTCAAGGCTTTTTTCACCAGGAGAAGAATTCTGAGTTGGCAGATGCCTAATCCATAAATAGGTGCTGGTAGCTGTTTGGCTGCTCACAAATGGGTAAAATGTGGGTGGCTTTTGGAGCCTCTTCTCATCTCAAACACACGAAAAAGCTTTGAACAAAACCTCATGTGGCTACATTTTGGATTTCATTTCATTTTGAAAGTGCAGGTCTCAATTTTTTTTTTTGCAAATCCTTTCTCAGTATTTTTTCCACTGTATTTATCATAAACACATGCAGGATCACTTGGCTTATGCGCACAGTAAGCTTTGAATGCTGTAAGCAAAATAAAGCCACTCTTTAAAAAAAGAGCACAATTTGCTGCCCTTCAGCTGTTTTCCACTTTGTTTATGTAGAGTCTTTTGTAGATATCAAATCATGCTTCTGAATGAAAAATAATGCAAATATTTATTCAGAATTTTTCACATAACATTTTGCTGAGTAAATCAGATCTGTCAGGACTGTTGGGCTCTTAATGCTGTTGTCAATTTTTTGAAACAGAAACATCTAGTGCCAAGAAGTGCTTTGGCGCCACACTCCAATTGTTACCTGTCTAATAGTGCTCTAAGGAACCAGAAGTACCGTCTCTAAATTAGATGCAGTTTAGATAGCACCTTTCCATGAAAACATTTCCAAATTCGTTTGGCACCACTCTGTTTAGGCACCAAAGATGACTAACACACTTGAAACAATGAGGTGAATTCAGGTAATGCCCCTATGATTTCAGCTGGTTATTCATAAACATTGTGCCATCTCTTTTGATAGATGGCATAGAAATTTTGTCCACTATTATCAAACGCTGCCAGCTCCGTAATACTGTTTTACAGTTCATCTCTGTGTGCTCTAACAGTGTGAACTAGAGAAAACATTGAACTGTGGTGCATCAGAAGAGACTATCAAGAGACTACCCGCAATGAGGGCACTCTGATAGTCGGCTCACTTTTGCCCTTCTCCACAGAGAAGTGTGAGAACCTGCCACCAGCATTCACCTCCTTCTTGTAAGCTGAGTTCTTGAGAGAGATAGTGGGATAGAGAAGCTAAGGGCTGATATAAATTACCTGCCGATGAAGAAGATAAACCGTGTCAAAACACCCCTTTGCTGACTGAGGGCAAGAAAAGATAGTTACCTGGATTTCTATGAGATCTCTTTTGATTAGATCACAATCCGAATGTGGTTGACCTGAATGGGAGTATTTGTTTACAAATATTAAATATTTGCCCGATTACATGGTTAAGCTGTACTGCCCACAAGAACAGGTAAAATGTAAGCATGGTGTAAATGGGATACAGACTATATCTTGGCAGAAACTTTTGGGATATCAATTTGGGATTAGTATTACTATTCACACGCATATCCCGATCACACTTACTGAACACATGGGACTTTAGTCCTGAGACACCATTATGATAAAAGACAGAATGCCTGAATGTCAGTATTCATATTTTTAAACAATCGTAACTGCAAGAGTTATCTTTTTGAATTCTTGCTGTTTAAAGCTAGACTCCCTAAAATTAAGTATGTACAAATAAACACAAGAGGTTGTACTGTGTCAAATAGTTCTCCAAATCTAAGCATAGAGGGTTTTTTTCTTTCTTTCCATGGCCAGACAGTTAACCACATAATGACTGTGATAAGAATACTTTATCAGGCAATAGAAAAGCTTTGAGGATAAGAAGATACAGTTTGTCAGAGCTCGCAGAGAGCAACTTCATGTTTAATTGCATAAATCAGCATGATAAAATGCTTTTTAAATCACTGTGGCAGTTGGACAAACATTCTGTCACACTTTGTGGGTTTTATTCATATCCATACAAATTGTTCTCAAATAACGTAGACAGATCTAGCCAAACACATGTCGACGAGAACTGGAGAATTTATTGCTATCATTAACTCATTAATTCTGGTTATGTGCTGTGCTGAAATATGGTGCACAATTTCTTTTTAGCATAATATTCAATCTTTGAAAGCATTGTGGCAAATGAATAGTAATCAAGTGTTTGTATTCAAAATAATTTTGGTTAAACTTTAAGGTGAGGTTGTTACAGTGTATTATACAGTTATACAGTGTGTACAGTGTATACACAACGTATTGAGTAATATTAATTAACTACATGTACTTGATTTAAGGTTAGCTGGTAGTTTTTATTATAGTTAGTTGAAATTAAATTTACTGTTACTAAAGTACCTGTAATGTGTAACTGCATCATGTTAAAATAAAGCATGAAGAACCAAAATTACAAAGCACAAGGAATTTACACTGTAAACAAGACATTCATTATAACATTATGATTATTGATTCATTAATTTGCCAAAGTCAGCTGTACTGCTCCACAAATAGATTTTGTCCAACAGTGTAACATCTGACATACCCTTAAATAATATAAATATACATTTTTGTAACACTTTACAAGATGCATCAGTTAACATTAGTTAATGCATTAACTAACATGAACTAACAAGGAGCAATTTACAGTATTTATTAATCTTGACTTCCCATACCTGTAACAAAAGTGTACCTCGTGGGTCAAAATGACCCAAAGGCTTAAAATGACACTAGTTTTTATTTTAGTCCAGAAAGCTCATTTTGATCCATTTTTATATATTTTTTTCCTAATGATTTATGTAGGTTTTTTTTGTTTTGTTATTTTTTGGTGATTTTTATTTTATGTACCTTAAATTCTGTATATTTCTAAGAAAACATGAACAAATAAGCAATTTTGTCACTCTATTTCAGCCACAAAAAAGACACAATTCCAGTCCATTAGAGAGGCCATTAGGATCCTATGGAGATTCTTAACTGAGCCAAACAAGTGAAACATTTAAAATATAGGCATAATAAGGTTTCAAACTGGTTGATAACATTCAAATATATATTGAGACATTAAAAAAAAATCAATATTTTGTGAAAACATTTTTTTATTTAAACTGAATTATAACCTAAACATATGAATATTCATACAATTTCATAAATATGTAATACATATATAATATATATTTAAAAATCTTAATATAATATAAACTCATTGGTCTCCACCACATCACTCAAATGTAACTGTTTTAAGTAAAAAAATACTACAAAATGACCAGCAGAAACGTCAAACATGTTATAATGTGTTTCTATGGTAGTGTGTACTATATGTGTGTGTGTGTGTGTGTGTGTGTATGTGAGTGTTTTCTTCACTGTGGTAATTCTGTAGTCTCAGCCCTTCATTTGGGTATAAATACTGGATTGTGCCAGATTTTGTATATAAAAAAATTTAAAAAAATAAAATATAATAAAAAACAGTCTTTTCGTACATTCCATTCAATCTTATGGGGCTCAAAATGACCCGCGAGGGACACTTTTGATACTTTTTTTATAACACCCACATAAACTCCTCAAATCCACTCAATATATTTTTTTTTGTGTGTGAAAAGTAAAGAAGCCTTGAACCATAACGATCAACACACGATTTTTTAAAAATTCTTTAAAAATCAGTTTCAGGCCAAAATGACCAGAGGGACGCACAAAGATTAATCTATGTTAATATTATAAGAGCAGTTGATTGCTGTTAGTTCATGTTAGCTCAGGTCCATTAAATGATATTAACTGATGCAACTTTTGATTTTAATAATGTATTAGTACAGTTTTAAGTAGATATTGCCAAATTACTAAATCTTAATGCAAAAATGTAATATTAACCATGCTGAGGGTTAAATTGTAAAGATACAGTTTTTATAAAAGATTATCAAAAGGTTGTTCCATTGGAAACAGATTATGAGGAGCAACTCACTTGATACAAATAAATACAACAATTTCAAGTCAGTGTAGCGAGGTCATTTTAAAACAGGCCATATTATTGCATGTTTCCAGAGTTCCATGTTGTCTAAGCCCAATCTTCTTTCATTGTACCACTGTTGTATTCATAATATTCCACGCTATGAGTCACATTAACAGTTCAGAGAGAGAAAAAGAACACAATGAGGACAGAGAAAGGAAGGCAGAAATCTTCATTCTTTAACTGTTCCTGATCGGTCTGGCCGGCCAGTCCCTATCTAATGATCATTACCACTGCAGATGAAAGCTCAGCCTGCTCTCAGAATGCCTTCAATTGCTGCAATTAAATAAGTGTGGTTGAATGATAATATCTTTTTCCCCAAATAAAAGCAGACTACACTATTAAATAATCCTACAATTAGAAACGATCAAGGCTTGTTTTTGATGTCGCTGTTGCTCAAAATCTTGGGAATACATCTCGGCGAGTAAGGGTGTTTTAGGTCGCCCCAGTAGGCGCCACACCGCCAAGACTCCAGCCGGAGGCTCAATCCAGATACCACCAAAATACTCTTGGCACTTCAAACACACAACCATTGTGCTCTCTTTGCCGCTTTTATTCCTAGTATCAGGCCCTTTGGCGTATCATTGCTGAATCGAACAATTTAGCATACAAATGTATTTTTTTATTATGAGTAAACAATCTCCACAAAGAACGTCCTATTGTGCAATTATTTAGTGCAGCTGCGTAACAATGACTGCTATGTCTCTATCAGGCTAGACCTGCATCTGTTTCCATCGGTGGAGTGATGTACCCAGAGAAGTAAACCTCAACTGCTTTGTTGCTAAGGCTATAGATATTTCTTCAGTTGGGAGAAATTACAGAAGCAAATAAACAATACAACAATTTCCCTACAGCACGCAGAGTACAACCTATCTCTCCATTTACTCAGACTCTAATTATGACTTGGATGGTGGGCAGCTGCAGGAAATGAGACAGGAGACAGACTGATGGAGATATTCAGGTCAAACCACGGCTACTGCAGTCACAAATTAATATTCACATTCAGATGAATGCATTATTTACGCATTATATGTATATCATGTGATACCAAAAGGATACGATGGTCCTACAGCGCAAAAATGTCAATAAATTAAGAATATGAATTACAGTGCTAACTAAAAAGCAGATTTTGACTGGTAACCAATGGGTCTAGAGAGGTTAAACAATAAGCTGTTGATCTATAAATGGTTGAAAACCTTTACTGCCACATGTGCACATTAGAAAAGTAATATGAAAATTATATGGATTTACAATGACAAGAGGGTGACTAAATAAAGACAGAAATGTATTTATTTATTGGTTATTATTTTTTATTTGTATTTATTATTATTATTATTTTAATCAAACATAGTTTTAAGGGTGCTTAGATATTTTAAATATATTAAACAACAGTCAAAACACACGCAACTTGCTATTCTTGTAGTATAGCATGTTAGCACTGCCAAGGTCATGGGTTCAATTCCTAGGAAATGCATGAGCTGATAATGTATACCATGCAATGTATGATGTTTTGGATAAAAGTACCAAATGCATAAATGTAAAAGTAAGGAAGTAAAGAATCACATGAACTGATCATTGGGCATCATTAGTTCATAAATAAAGACAAAACTGATAGATAAGCTATCAAACTCATGTATATAGAGGACAACAAAGGGAAAAGTAATGAATCACAGAGCGTATATTCGGTGGGTCAGGACAGCCCTTGAATTGACACAACAGGATATTCCATCTGATCTGACAATTCAGTGGACAAGGTTTATTTTTCCAAAGGTTGAAAAGCTCTGATCACAGGCTCTGGCTCTTTGGGATTTGCCATTGCAGAGAGCTTCAGAGGTATTTTTACTGTGTTTACATGAACTGGCCAGTTACTTGCACAGTTTACTTTAGCGCAAACATGTGGGACACATTGGTTTAATATTGCTATGCACCTAATTGTGTAATTGAGTTATTTAAAGCTGCTGTTTGCTTTTACTTAAACCATCGGAATTACAATAGTCATTTACAAAACAATGTTGCTTCAAGGCTTACAATAGATAAACATCTCATAAATGCACAAATGTATGAAAAATGAAAAAATCTAAATAAATTGCACAATGAATCCCCAGTGTCCTTTGAAGGAATCGGTCACAAATCAGGTCTTATTGGTGGGAACCCCAGCTAACCTTTTAGGGGGTGATTTGGAAACCCCTTCAAAATCTATGGCAGATTATGAACTATGACAAAAGTGTGAAGGAAGTACATGCATTTGTCCCGAGGGCATTCATAGCCTACTTAACGACAAACAGACCATACCAGAGCTCTCACAACAGATATTTGGGGGGCCTGCAGAAGAGCCCAAGCTGATGGTCTAGGTTAAGTTACCTGAAATGAGAACGTGCTGTTTAGAGCCTTTCAAGTCTTCAGTTCAAACACCCAACTGCTCTGCTGGCTGATAGCCGTGAAAACCTGTTTGGCTAATGATGTCACTGGAGGGAAATCAGATTGTTCTTTTAGCGCCTGGCTACGGGGCACTTTTACTTCCTGTTAGAAACACATGCGCATGCAAACACGCACACAACCCAACTATGACCTCTTGACTCGAATTCAAATATGGTTGTGCATACTTGCATATGCATAGCCATTCAATCAGGAAATGTGCGTGCCTTGTGCATTTTCATAGCAAAACGTGTCAGGAAAAAGAAGAGTCATCCACCTAAAACAGGAATACAAAGGAAAAGGCAGTGAATGTGTTTTACTGGAATCTTATAGGTGTGAGAGAGAAAGCAAGAGAAAAGAAGCAGGACCGGGCCTGTGCTCTGCTGATGGGACATATCTAATACTCTGGCAGTGAACCGTGCAGAGGCAACTCTGTTCAGCGCGCTCAATCATCTTGTGACAGCAAAGCATTCCCATCAGCCTGATGATGACAAACTGCCTCTGAATTTCTGAGTCAACCAAACTGTGAGAGCAGATAGGAGCACAGACAAGCTCTGCAATCACACACCCATTCGACAGAAGACATCTGAACAAGAGTCTTGAGATGCCACTCTCAGCAGAATATATATATATATATATATATATATATAGTTATTAGTTATTAAATTAGTGTGCATATAAAGATCATTACAGCATGTTGACAAAATATATTTAAATAGAGCATTTTGCAAACGACACACTGAAAGATACAGCCACTCATCTTGTATAAGTTTCCCATGATCTTTGTTCTCAATCTTTTTTTTCTCTCTCTCGGATATAGTACACAATTAGATCAAAACGAAATGTAGTCGTTTGGTTCAGTAATTCAATTCATAATAAGTAACTAACTTTGCACATGTTTACATGTCAACTATTAGTAATAATAGATTGTTAGGTTAGGGTTAGGGTTAGTAGGATAAGTTGACATGTAGACATTTAGTGGAATGTCTGTTGAAAGACCATCAAAATAAAGTGTTAGCAGATATTAAGCAAATAGTCTAATACTGTAATGACTGCTAGTTGACATGTAGTTGCAAAGTTAATTATAGTTAGCAGAATGGGTCCCACTTTATATTAGGTGTCTTTAAATACTATGTTTTAAGTAAGGAATAATTGAAGATGGGCCATTGAATTATTAGAGAATAATGCACACCCGAGGTGGTGATGCTTGCACCTTGTGTGTGCATTATTTTCTAATAATTTAATGGACCGAAGTAAATTATTCCGCTTATACTATGGTTACCACACCTCAAGACATTATTCAGATGTTGTATTGCAAGATATTTGTCAGGTTTTTCAAACATTACAAAGGTTGGTCTGCACTCTTTAAATCTTTTATTGAAATTAAAGCAGGAGAATAAAATAGACATCTATCTGCCCATGTCAGTGCCAAAATGTTTGTCTATTTTATTATCCTGCTTTAATTTCAATAAATATTGATTTCTATATTTATTTGCTTGGTCAGTGTATTTGTGGGGTTTGGTTCTTTTGCTGTTGTTGGTAGTAAGGACTTTTGAAATTAACTGAATTAATTTGACGAAGTGATACAGACATGTAATGCAGTCAAGACCTGCCTGGAACTACTTTGTCATGCATTTCCTTTCAACAGCCCTGTAGTATAGTAATAGAATAATGCATTGTTTATTACAGTGTACATATTGTGTTCATGTTAAATCGCAAAACACTTTTGCTGATATTCAGGTGGAATATGGGTAAGGTTAGGGGCAGGTTTGGTGGTATAGTTAGGTTTAAAGTGTAGAGGTAGGGTCAACAGTGTAATTATAGCTGTAACTACAAAAAAATAATTACATATCTAATTACTAGGGAGTATTTTCAAATATAAGGACAATGTAAAAACATCTATGTACACAGTGAGTGCATTGTATTAAATGATTAATTTAAATCTAAGTGCATAGCAGTTAAGGACACTTAATATAGAAATAGGTCTGCAGTATGTCTAAAGGGGACCATCAAAATAAAGTGTCACCAGTCGTTTACAACATTCTTAAAAAAATCATCAGATTGTTTCAATTGCGTGACTTTTAAGATCTAAAAATCATGTACTTTTTTGTTCTGTCTGACCGATAGTCCTGAAGTTGCTTTACTCATAAACAAGAAATCACATTAGAGCCACTAAGGGGAAAGTTTGGCTGAATGTTTGTAGTTTGTACTCCACATTAAGCGTTTGTGGCAAAAGTGTAACCTAATCTTTCATTCTTAATAAGTGTATATTTCATGGTAAATGCATGACCACTTAAACAGTTCACCTCTCCTCAAATCACATTTCCTTGAACAGGACAACGGATACCCAATCTCCAGAAATTAAAGCCAAGGGCTTCATATGACATATTGTATTAAATAAAGAAAAAAAAATGAAGGCCTTCAGTATAGCGTTCTCTGAAAGTCTATCCATTTTTGAGGTTTTGACAAAGTTGCAACTGGCTTATGCTTCAATGACCAATGGGATTGTTGCATATGGAACCCTTCTAAAACTCCCTCTTACTTTTCTCTCTGCACACATACTTCCTGCACACTAACAAGGTGCAGCATTGTCTAAATTTAGCTGATCGTCTCTATATCTTTCAGTCGTGAGAGGGCTCAAACTGTCGTGTTTGCAGCCGGCACTTGATCTGGTACTCATTTTCCTAATTTTGAACATGATACCAGGAGGTGGCCTGGTTTTCATTTTTCGACCGAGCATTCCAGTCAGAGTTGGCTTGTTTTATTGGAAACCTTGTTCCTATATTCCAGCTTGGCACTTTTTGACCTTGTTTGTCCCTGGGGATTCATGGGTAATGCTCAGAGGCAGAGATGGTCCTTCTCTCAAGTCAAGGAGCATGTTAGGTGCTTGTCTTAGACATTTATGCTATTTTTGGGTCATACACTCAAAAAAAAATTATTCTTCTTAAAAACACAGATGGAGTAGGTAGGAAAAAATAATACATAAAATAATACATAAATCATATAGCCTTTGCAGATATCATGGGGACCAAAAGAGAGTGATATGCACTTCACATTTTGATCTTCAATATAGAGTGTCATCTGTTTTTGTTAGTTTATTTCCAGGTCCCTGTGGTGCCTTAGTGTTTGCAGCCGACGTATGAGTGCTGGCATTGCTGCAGAGGTTGAAGGGGTGGGGGATCAGCCTGTCAGTGCTCAGACCATACGCCGCACACTGCATCAAATTGGTTTGCATGGCTGTGGTCCCAGAAGGAAGCCTCTTCTAAAGATGATGCACAAGAAAGCCCTCAAACAGTTTGCTGAAGACAAGCAGACTAAGGACATGGATTACTGGAACCATGTCCTGTGGTCTGATGAGACCAATATAAACTTATTTGGTTCAGATGGTGTCAAGCGTGTGTGGCGGTAACCAGGTGAGGAGTACAAAGACAAGTGTGCCTACAGTCAAGCATGTTGGTGGGAGTGTCATGGTCTGGGGCTGCATGAGTGCTGCCGGCACTGGGGAGCTACAGTTCACTGAGGGAACCATGAATGCCAACATGTACTTTGACATACGGAAGCAGAGCATGATCCCCTCCCTTCGAGACTGGGCTGCAGGGGCAGTATTCCAAAATAAAACGACCCCAAACACACCTAAACGGAAGGTGGAGGAGCGCAAGATCTCTAACATCCACCAGCTCTGTGATGTCGTCATGGAGGAGTGGAAGAGGACTCCAGTGGCAACCTGTGAAGCTCTGGTGAACTCCATGTCCAAGAGGGTTAAGGCAGTGCTGGAAAATAATGGTGGCCCCACAAAATATTGACACTTTGGGCCCAATTTGGACATTTTCACTTAGGGGTGTACTCACTTTTGTGGCCAGTGGTTTAGACATTAATGGCTGTGTGTTGAGTTATTTTGAGGGGACAGCAAATTTACACTGTTATACAAGCTGTACACTCACTACTTTACATTGTAGCAAAGTGTAATTTCTTCAGTTTTGTCACATGAAAAGATATAATAAAATATTTACCAAAATGTGAGGGGTGTACTCACTTCTGTGAGATTCTGTATATATATATATAAATATAGAATGTTGGGTGATGTTTGATCACATGATAGGTCTCTTGGTTGGTAGGTCTCTTGAAGCATCCTGGAGACGTTGCCACATTTCTTATGAATTTAGTCTGTCTCAGTTTGTTCTGTTTCTTCATGTCATTCCTGACAGACTGGATGTTGATGAGATCAGATCTCTGTGTGGAGAACTAGCTGTTGTCAGACTCCTTGTGCAAACAAAAATCTCACTGGATTGCAATTAATGGCAAAATTAATGTTTGGAAATGTAAACTGATATTTTCTAACGACACACTACAGCAAAAGATAGAAATAACTGACGTAAACCCATTTGTTAGCTGGTGAAAATACTAGTGTTCTAATAATTTTGGCCACCACTGTATACAACATGTTATTTTGTCATTGTGACCTAGTAAAGGACTTTCGCTGGTTACGATAGCAATAAGCAATACCTTGCCTGAATGTTTGTTTGTGAATTCATTTTTCAGTTGTCTCTGTTAGTTGCATATAACTGGCTATGTGGTGATGGTGCTCATCCTGAAACATGGGAAGATAGAGTTCAAGAGTGTCACAAGGGCAAGCAGAACTGGCCACAGAAAGCACAAAAATATCTGTGCTTGTCACTGCCAAAAAACTCAGTTTAATGACTGAATCATTCATGTGATAGATTTAAAACTCACATTAATACTGTAAGTTTGAAGATTCCTTGGCGGTTCGATCTGAATTGGTGAAAAGAATCATTCATCATCAAAGAACACAGTCACATTCTATTCAGCCATCCATCACAGATATATACACTGGCTTACTGATGAAATATTGACATCATTGCTACCCTGTTACTTCATCAAAAATATAGCCTCAATATCAAAAAAGGCTACATGATTTCAAAAGTAGCAAAGCTACCACATTGTTGCCTTTCTGTTCAGTTTCTTCAGTAATGAATTGCAAAGAGAGATTATAAATGAGATAAATGAAGAGCAGGACTCAAATTTGAAAGCTATAAAAAGAGTCCCTGGGGCTGCTCACCAGTAGCCCTTGTAAATTCAACTAAGATGGATTAGACATGACAATGTGTACTTTGGAAGCAGCCCACAAATGTCTCTCATTCCTTATCTTTCAAAAGTTCAGGATATATTTATTGTGATGGGGATTGTAGATTACGGATCCTGCTGTCTTCGGAGTGAGGTAATATAAACATGTTGATTTTCCAAGGACAACAGGGTCCCGATGAGCTGGAGCACATGACATTGACTTGGTTACACTGGAAAGCCAGGTAGTTGAACACACATTTATTGATTAATTGATTGATTATATATAATTTATTTATTTTTCCTTTTATACACTTTTTGTCAAAACTTTCATACTGTGAAATGCACGAAAGCAGTGCAGTGTTCAGAGTGACCCTCATCTGCAGTCATGACAGCATCAGGCTAACAGCTTGACCACAGAGAGCTGACTGTAATGTCAGACAGGATGAAAGCATTTCAAGTCAGCCGAGAAGAGAGAGAGAGAAAAAAAAACAAGCTTTATAGTAAGATCGTCAAAGAAACCTTTCTGTTGAAATGTGTAGTCATAAATAACTGCAGCAGGATCAACTGCTTTGGTTGGGTTTAAACAAGCTTCTATAGCCTTGACATTAGTAAATATTCAGATTAAAAAAAACTGTGTGCTGTTTTGATTTAGAATAATAATTTTTAGCATCTGGCATTAGGGACTGTCGGTGAAGAGCAAAGGCATAAGAAACAAAAACCTGATATTTTTGCCCCTAATCATTTTAAGATGCGCCTCCTCTTTCTAATAACCACGATTTGCTGGATACATCCTTCTAAACATCTCTGTATATAATCATAGGGTTCCTCCAGAAGATTCCACCCTTTGTGGGAAAGCCTCTCCCGACAAAAGCCTGGCCCCTTTTAAACCAAAGTGTGACTTACAAATGGCTGACAAATAGTGAGTGACGGACAATATGAAGGATGGCTTGTGCAAATGATCTCACTGCTTCATGTGACTGCAAATGAGGCGAGAGAATAGAAATCTAATATAACACGTTTCATCTGATGGTTCTGTTCAAATTTGGATGTAACTAATAATTGCAAAGAAGATAGGTACCTGCAATCTGAAATGAACAGCTAAAATCAACTTCTTACTGTACTAGCAAACTGGTGGATCAAAATGTAGCAAAATCTTTGGAAACATTGTTCATGTGTCCTTAACAGTTCAAGTCCTGGCTTCTGATTTGTTAATACAGCATTCCAGCATGCCACAATACAGTTACAGATAATATAGCATTAGTGCCTGCCCACTTTTTCAGTATTTTTTTTCAGTCATTTTTTCCCATGGGGAATGAAGAAAATCTTCATTAAAGCATTATAAGCCATAAACCAATCTATGAGACGAATCACAATATTGCAAACGTTTTTTTGAAGAGAAAAAGTATTTGAAAATCAGACGAAAAGACAAGGTAGAAGACTTTAAACTTAACGATTTACACGAGGGAAAGAACTACAATGCATGAAGCATTGTGAATGACATAACTGAATGAAAAACAAAGGTGAAATAAAATCTACAAAGGTGAAATATTTCCTTTGTTGTTGAAGCACATGTTGCACATGTGTTGATTATCTCTTTAGAAACAACAGGCAAACCCTCTTTTGGCCTTAAACAAGTTAGTCAAAATAAAAAAAAATTAAAAATAAATGTCTAAAAGACCTTACTGCATATGCATTTGTAGGTGTTTCCCTTTCAGACACAAAATTACTAAAGTTTACTAAGATATACTAAGGTTTGCTGCAGTCCATTTACGCCATTAACGCCCCCCAACAATTGCATTGGTCTTTATTGAATTGATCTGGCTGCATCTGTGTTCTTTAATTTTCACATTCTCAGTATAACTGCAGAGCTCTTTTGGCACAATGTGCTTTCCACAGATCTCTGGTTGTTGAAATTGTTGTTTTCTGTACAAACTCAGAGCTCACAACAGGACTATGAGACTATCGTTAAAAATATGTTCCCCTAACTGTGCAGTGCAGCATGGCTACATTGTGCACTGTATATTGTAACACACTAATATCTTCTTAAACGTGGGAGTGTACAACCAATTTGCTCTCAGGCTGTGTGTAGAAATATTCTAGTAAATTCCCCCTGATACGCCCACAAAGCGTGCACACAATTTGTTAAATTGTGCAAACAAGTTATATATGAGACCGTAGTAAATCTTGGCCTATGTTGTTATTTTGCCCAGTTTCCTATCATGAAATCATATATAATTTAAACCAGTTGGTAATGCTATAGACACCATCCGCAGTGCTGATTGTTTTTAGTAAGATGGTGTACTGTGTATGTCACAGTAAAGCCACTCCTGATTCCCAGGTAAAACAAGTTTGGAACTGTCAGAACTAACAGTGTTGTAACAGACAATGTGACTCATTTGAACGCATGATTGCATTTCTAAGGGGACATATTCCTCTAGTTACACATTACTTTAGAGCAATCGTCTTATAAGTTTGGACTGTATCGAACCGCCTGGCGCCTCATATCATCTTGCGTAGCGCCTTCTCAGTGTCTTACCAACAAATGTACACCACAATTGCTCAGTGCTTATTTTGAATAACACTGTAATTGCAATGTTTCAATCAGCTCGCACCAGATCAGATAGTTACACCAGACTATTGAAATTAAATGAGTTAAAGGAATAGTTCACCCAAAAACGAAAAGTCTGTCATTATTTACTCACCATCATGTTGTTCCAAACCTGTATGAGCTTCTTTCTTCTGTTGGACATGTAAGAAGATATTTTGAAGAATGTTGGTAACCAAACAGTTGACTGTAGCCATTGACCTCCAGAGTCTGGAAAAATAAAAATACTATGGAAGTCAATAGCTACCATCAACTGTTTGTTTATGTTGCACACTTGAAATATGAGACTGTAGACAAGCGTGATGAAATGAAGATCAGGTCTTTATTGAACAAAACAAGCGGAAAAACTGAGCACAACCATGGTGCATCGTTCTCTCTCTCTCGCACACTGCCGAACCAATCAGGACCCTGAAACTTTTTAGCTGGCCCACTTGCGCCTGATAGTGCTATGAATTGCTCACAATGCCCTTGAATCAAAGTACACAAAGAGTTGTAAATAAAAATAACATTAAATTAAATTAAACAATAAAATAACAAAACCCCACATGCATCCATACTTCCTTTTAAAGTGGTGGGGGGGAGTTCACAAATTATAAGCATCATTTCTATGTTTCCCACACTCTCCCCTCAAAAATGTAATGTCGCCCCAACATTCCCGAACATGTATCTGAGCACATCAAGTCCTTGACATTTCTACTGGATGAAATAAACAGGTTCAGGGGTCAATTTGAGTACTGCCTACTGATCTCAGCCTTGTCACATTACGTTTAACCCCATTCACGTCACATGGGTGTGGCAGGTATCATCGTGCACTATGATAACCCACCACTCACTCTGGAATACCCACAGATGAAGTACTCATTTTGAAAATAGGTTTAACCTTTTGACCTGAACATTCACCCCCCTCAAGAACAAACTCAGAAAGAACACATCTACCCTGGACTTTCCCCTTATAAATCGCAATATACAATCACATCCTGCCAGCGTTCATAATAACTTCCATTCGCAGTGTCCTCTTGAGCTTGTATTCAGCAGTTCACCTACAGAACCTGAATGGCAGCAACGAACAGGAATATAACAGGAATAAACTTAATGCATATTTTGTATAATTCCCTCTACAAAACTCCAAATACCTGAACATTTTATGACACTTCCATATCTAACAACACTAATTAATGTAACAACTTAAACACTCCTATAAAAACATTTTCCGTTTTAATTACTAAAATACTACCTTCTAAACTTAAGTGAGTGTTGGTTGACCTAGAATATCATATGTGAAAGGCCTTGTGCTTTTTCTAATTCTCAAAGGATAACCCCATTCATTCTCTCGCTGCTGTTGGTGCTCAACGTGAGTCTCGTCACTGGTAAGCTTTTCATTTGCTGTATTACTTTCTTCTTCTTTGTCCAAGGTGAATTTCAGCCGTCCTTCCTCTTTAACTTGTTCTGTATGTACCATGTCCTCCTGTCATTCATCTTCCTTTTCATGAGGTTCCTCCATTGATTCCTCCTGTGCTGTCATCTGGAGCTGTTCCCCATCCACATCGTAGTGTTACAGGTCAATTATCTCATTCTGGGGCTGAAACTCCTCTGCATCGGGTCTAAGAATGCTTTTCACAGGTTCATCAGCTGACTCCAGTGGAACTCCATCAATGTATTCCCAGTCATCCTCATCCTCTGAACTGGTAAGTTCAATTCTGTTACTGGTTGTTCTTTTGTGTGCCTTTGATTTTACTTGTGTTTTCTTCTTTCTAGGTGTCTCTTGTTCTTCTGCAGGCAGAAAATCACATGGTAGCTGCAAGTTCCTAGGAAGCACTCGTGTTCGCCCCTGACTGCTGGGCAATGAGCTGGCAGAGTACAGACTGGTGTTTGTCAGTCCATGTTATTGGATAGTAAGAGGGGAGCTGATTTTGTTTCTGGCTGATTTTTGCAGCTTTTTGGTTTGTTTTTGTCTCCACAGCGCTTTCTTCTGTTGACTTTCCAGGCGACAACTGGCTATATAACGGCTTAGCTATGTTGAGCTAGGTTGAGAAATTGGCAATATGGGGCCTGTAATATGAAATAAACCCCAGCACCTTTCTCAGCTCCCCGATTGTGGCTGGCTTCTTTTCTTTCAATGCCTATGGCAGAGTACAGACTGGTGTTTGTCAGTCCATGTTATTGGATAGTAAGAGGGGAGCTGATTTTGTTTCTGGCTGATTTTGGCAGCTTTTTGGTTTGTTTTTGTCTCCACAGCGCTTTCTTCTGTTGACTTTCCAGGCGACAACTGGCTATATAAAGGCTTAGCTATGGTTGAGAAATTGGCAATATGGGGCCTGTAATATGAAATAAACCCCAGCACCTTTCTCAGCTCCCCGATTGTGGCTGGCTTCTTTTCTTTCAATGCCTGCACAGGTGCGATTTCAGCCGGATCCATGATGTGGCCCTCTTTTGAGATCATTTTCCCAAGAAACCGCACCTTGTTTTTGAACAGTTCACATTTTTTTGCTGTTAACTTCACCCCGTGCTGCTGATAATGTTGTAACACCTTGCGAATATCCCTGAGATGACACAGGTCCCATAATTCCTTTTTCTCTTCCCCGGTCTGCTCCCTAGCCTTTGAGTCAGTTATAGAAATGTGCTGGGAACTGGGATTAACCTCAGATTCAGCCTCAGTATTTGTCGTTTCCTTCACAGGCTTGGTTCCTATTGGCTAAATGGCTTTAACCCGTAGAATTGACAAGACAGTTGACCCTGAGAGGTCAGCTAAATATCTACAGCGGATCTAAAATATGAATAGTTAATTATAACTAGTTATGGTTAATTATTCATATTTCACATGAGCTGATTCGTTACACCCACTTAACCTGCCCAAGAACAGTCCGTGGTGACAAAACGATGTCCTTTTCTGTTCTGATCGTTACAGGGATAGCTACTCTTGACCATGTTCCTTTCTGGAGGCTAACAACAGTTTCTCCTACTTCCAGGGCATCCAGCCAGGAGGGACTTTCATTGGGAATGAAGAGAGCCTCTTGCTGGCAAGGGAGAGCAGAGGTCCTCACGCCACATTTTATAATTTTGGTCATGGTAGGTGGGATGGTAACTTTTTGACGCCCCAGCCTCACGATCCATCACAAAAACACGATCATTTGGATTCATTTGGTCAGCTTCTAAGCACATTTACTATTGATGGAGAAAGCAGCACTCGCAGCCTGTATTGTGGTTTGGGGTGGTTGTTCAGGCGCCCTTTTCAACAGCACCTTGATGACATTATAGCCGATGATGTGTTCTTCTGCCACATCAGCCTCTGCAGTGACTAGCATGGGAACCTTGAGCTCTAACAGGGCTGTGGTATCTGCGCCTAGCTGGAATCTCACTTCAACCCAGCCTATGAATGGGATGGCTGTCTAGTTAACTGCTTTACCCACTAGTGTGCCGCACCCCAGGATCTCTTCTAGGCTTTGGACGTTTACGTGGGGAATATGTTCGGCCCTCCACCTCTCATTCAGAAGGCAGACTTGAGACCCAGTGTCCCATAAGGCTTGGGTTGCCACGTCTTCAAGGTAATAACTCACAATACATCTTTTTCCAGTGAGGCCCAACAGCTCTGAGTGGTGTTTGGGTGAGATGTGGCTGATGTAAGTAGAGCCTAGCCCAGTCATTGCACTTAGCTGTTCTATCGTGGATATCTCTTTGGATTCAGTAAGCTCCAGGTTTTCTGTGGAGAGGTTAATTATTGTGTGACTGGCTATGTTGACATTTCCCCCTGATTTTCTGGCTGCCCGACAGCCCTTGGAATAATTACCCTGTTGGCCACATTTAAAGCAGTGGTCACATGTTTCACCCATGCTACTTTTCTGGCAGGTCTTACACTCCTTCTTTGTGCTGCGAGAGGGCATACGAAAAGGTTGCGACGCACTTTGTACCATCCTCCTTAATTCAGCCATCTCCTCTCTCAGCTCCTTCACTACTTCCATCCACTCAGCCTCTCTGTGTGTTGCAACTGTTTTCTGACTTTTGACATTAACTTTAGTTGGTGCTGCTTTTTCTGCTAAGCTTGCAGCTACCAATAGTGTGTCTTGCGATGAAGCACCAGCTTCCATTTGCATTAATTTATTTTCGACCCCTTTACTACTTTTTTAATTTTGTTGTCTCTCCCATTCAAAACTTGCTGCTTCGTTCATCTTGTCAATCAAAATTTCATCCGAAACATTTTGATAATCCAGACAACTCTTCAGCTGGAATTTGATGTGGTCACTTAATAGTCCAGTACTCACCGATCTCAAAAATTTCCTCTGAATTAGCTCTGGGCTGTACTGCTCATCTGAATCAACTTCTCGAGCAGCTACAAGGAGTCTTTCCTTTAGTTCAATTGCTCTCAACAGGAAATTCTGAGGACATTCCGGAGCATCTTGGGTAACATTAACTAATCTGTGGTACAGATCCGTTGAGCTGTCTTCTTTAAAGTGGCCTCTCAAAATTGTCTTTAGTTGTGAGAGAGTCAACCCACTCTTGATTTCCAGCATGTCTCTCAGACTCAAGCCAATGCTAATTGCTTTCACAACTCCCTCTATGATTTCAGATTCACTGTGTCCCTTTTTTAGACCAACATTTATTTGATGCATGAGATTTGTGTATGATAATTTGTCTTTCTGCCCTCTCTCGCCAATCTGGCCACAAATTCTAAATTCACGTCATATTGTCACTTCTGGAGGTTGTATCGGTACTCTTTGTTGTGGCTGTGATTGACTATTTTTCTTTCTGTTCACTCACTCAGACGTTTCATTTCATTTTCCAAAAGCTTAGTGGCTGATTGGAAATTAATCTGCAGTTCTGAGTATTACTTTTGCAGGCACTGTAGTTCAGTCATGCCACCCTCCAAACTCTGTTCAACAGTTTGTGCATCCCCCTCTTTGTCTTTCAGCCCACAGCACAAAGCTAACAACTCTGTGAGATAAGGCCGTGCTAATTCTTCTTCCTCATCTTCAACAATTTTCTCCATTGCTTCACTCATCAGTCTTATTAATGCATGTCTCTTTTTTCCTTCCTCTACAAGACACTCTGTCACTTATAAAGCAATGACCTTAAAAACACTAACAACAGGCACTGTAAAAAAAATTCTTAAAATTTACGGTAAAAAACCAGCAGCTGTGGTTGCCAGAATTTTAATGTAAAAAATACAGTAGTAACATTTTGTCACGATACACACTAGGAGAACGGGAACGAAGGAGCGAGGAGACGAGGAGTAAAGCAAAATCCAAAGTATTTACTAAACTCAAAGCGAGGAACACAGGAAACCACAGAGAACACAGAACATGAAATTACATTTAACAGAGGACGGGAAAATACACAGTAACTAATTAAACACAGCTGGAACCAATACAACTAAATAGGGACAGGGACAGGAAAAACAAATATGGGCATAATAATCAAACTGGAGCACATGGGAGAGGAAAACACAACACGAGACATGAAACAGAGTCTGACATTACTCCCCCCTCCCCAAAGGCGCGTCCTCGCACCACACAACATCCAACGGTTAGTGGGGGTGGGCACTCAGGAGGTCCCTCAGGACAGACATGGGACGGCGGGTCTCCAGAGCAATACCCGTTCGGGGTGCCATGGCAGAGCAGGCAGACTAGGAAGCCATGGCGGAGAAGGGAACTCAGGAGGCCATGGCAGATCAGACAGTCCAGGAGGCCATGGCGGAGTAGGGAACTCAGGAGGCCATGGCGGATCAGACAATCCAGGAGGCCATGGCGGATCAGACAGTCCAGGAGGCCATGGCAGAGCAGCCTCCGAGGCCACGGCCCCAGACCTCGCCTCTACGGCTGAAGCCCTACTCTGGTCGGCGCTACAGAGCACTGACCACCAGAACAGCCAGGCACAAGAACAGTTGTTTTCTCACAGGCTATATTCAGTCTTAACAATTAATCTTTCATAATTATACATCGTCCATCACAACTAACATAGTATATTTATATTAAACTGCACACTTTGTAAATAACATATCTGCACACTAATAAACATATCTGTACATTTATCTAAACAATTACATTTTTCCTATACTTCTATTTCTGTATATAGTACATTATTCAAATTTTTTTTTTATTATTATAATTTTTTTTATTATATTAGTTTTATATTACATCCCTACTGTGTTATTCCTATGTATGTCTACACTATAATGTATGTCTGCACTATGTTTGTACTTTCTTCTACACTGGAAGCTCCTGTCGTCCGTACCATACTTGGTAATAAAGCTCTTCTGATTCTGATTCTGAACAGGAGCCCTCACTAGAGCGAGCTCTGGGGTTGGAGCCAGCACTGGAGCAAGCTCTGGGGCTGGAGCCGACACAGGAGCAAGCTCTGGGGCTGGAGCCGACACTGGAGTGAGCTCTGGGGCTGGAGCCAACACTGGAGCGAGCTCTGGGGCGGCCGGCGGGCCTGACTTCAGAGCAGTCGGTGGGCTTGTCTTTGGCGTGGCCGGAGGGTTTGAGTGAGCCGTGGCTGGCAGGCTTTGCAACTGCACGGCCAGCGAGCTTGACAGCAGGGCCAGCGAGCTTGACAGTCCTCATACCGCGGGGAGAACAACGGAAAAACAAAAGACTATTCAAAACGAAAACAAAAACACGGGAGAAGGGGCGCTGCTTACTGTTTTGGGTCCGCTGTTCTGTCACGATTCACACTAGGAGAACAGGAACGAAGGAGCGAGGAGATGAGGGGTAAAGCAAAATCCAAAGTATTTAATAAACTCAAAGCAGGGAACACAGGAAATCACAGAGAACACAGAACACGAAATGACATTTAACAGCGGACGGGAAATGAGGGGCAGAACACACTTTAAATACACAGTAACTAATTAAACACAGTTGGAACCAATAGGACTAAATAGGGACAGGAACAGGAAATGTTTTGTAGGTAACAATTTAGAATACTGTTCCATCTTTAATGAATAACTACACAAGAACACATGAGTAACGCAATTAGCAACTGCTAGTATCTAACAAGAAACTGTGATTACAGTTTTTCTCGATTGCTAACACACAATTCACCATTTTCTCACAACTATAAACACAACCTCAAAACTACATACCAACTTGTGCAAACTTCAAACTTGCAGGTCAAAGTCAAGCATTTTAGTCAAAAACACATTCTCTTTTGTCAGACTCAAACTCAGATGACACACAAACCTGTCAAATACACAGACTGCTTTCCTGTCTGGAGAACAATATTGAGATCAGTTTAAAACACTGTTACAAAAAAACTCATTTTGGGAAACAGGAATCTTTTTGCTGTTTATAAATGTCTGTTACAGTATGCAGCATAAATGCCAGCGGACTTGACAACGGCGCGGCCGGCAGGCTTGAGTGAGCCACGGCCGACGGGCTTGACAACGGTACGGCCGGCGAGCTTGACAGCAGGGGATCCTCATACCACGGGGAGAACAACGGAAAAACAAAAGACTATTCAAAATTAAAACAAAAACATGGGAGAAGGGTTCGCTGTTCTGTCACGATTCACACTAGGAGAACAGGAACGAAGGAGCGAGAAGACGAGGAGTAAAGCAAAATCCAAAGTATTTAATAAACTTAAAGCGGGGGAACACAGGAAATCACAGAGAACACAGAACACGAAATGACATTTAACAGCGGACGGGAAACGAGGGGCCGAACACACTTTAAATACACATTAACTAATTAAACACAGCTGGAACCAACAGAACTAAATAGGGACAGGAACAGGAAAGACCAAATATGGGCATAATAATCAAACTGAAGCACGTGGGGGAGGAAAATACAGCACGAGACATGGAACAGAGACTGACATATTTTAGGTTTTACGGTTTTAACTTACATTTACAGTTAAATACAGTAATTTCCTTAACTGATATAATGTTAATTTATCAACCTATTGAAGTACTGAAATCTGTTTTGTACCTTTGTAATACACTGATAACCACCAAACGTAGGTGGTGATGAGAAAGTCACATGATGAACCAAAGCCCATCACAAGCAGCTTTTAAATAATAACATATATGGAAGGTGCACAGTGTCATTCACACAAACACTAAACACCATCATGGTAACACATGAAACTGAAATAATGCAATAAACATTCATTTAACAACATTAGGTGTAACATACAACCCTAATGTACAAAACTGATAAGAAAAAACTAAGAAACATAGTTATTTCAACAAAAAATAAAACTTTATTCAAATAATTTGAGATGTAATGCAGGGAATTCTGGGAATGTCAATTTACGGTTATTCACTATAAATTATACATTCTTTTTCACTTCCAAAGACGGTATACTAACGTAAAATAACAATGTCCAATACAGTTTTTCACCGTATATAGTAGGGGAATTTACCATTAACCATTTAACAGGTTTGGACTGTAGCATTTTTACAGTTACAGTTGTTTTTTACAGGGATAGCATTATGCATTGTTTTGTTGGTAACAATTTAGAATACTGTTCCATCATTAATGAATAACTACACAAGAACACATGAGTAACGCAATATAAGTACTCTAGTAACTGCTAGTATCTAACAAGAAACTGTGATTACAGTTTTTCTCGATTGCTAACACACAATTCATGAAACAATTCACCATTTTCTCACAACTATAAACACAACCTCAAAACTACACACCAACTTGTGCAAACTACAAACTTCCAGGTCAAAGTCAAACATTTTAGTCAAAAACACATTCTCTTTTGTCAGACTCAAACTCAGATGACACACAAACCTGTCAAATACACAGACTACTTTCCTGTCTAGAGAACAATATTGAGATCAGTTTAAAACACTGTTACAAAAAACTCCTTTTGGGAAACAGGATTCCCTTTCAGTCGGTCACGACGTGACTCGTAGACAAATTGGGATCTCGCTTCGTGAGACCAGTCTACTTCGAGTGTAAACTAAACGAGCCAATGCACAATGGCATGCGATGATTGCATCCAGCTGCCGCTGATCACAGCGTGAGCATAAAAAGGCAGCAAATGCAACACATAGAGCTCAGACAGCTCCGTCAGGCCAAAGAAGATGCTCACAGGAAGGGGGATAATGTCTTGTATAAACACACTGAATAAATACACACTGGAAAAGGAGATCAGAGTGGCAAAGAGGAATTATTCTGAAAAAATAAGGATTCAATTATCTTCCAGTGACTCCGCATCAGTGTGGAAAGTCTAAAAGAAATCACCAATTACAAGACACCATCCCCCAGCACTGCGGAGAATCAACAATTGGCAGACGATCTGAAAGAGTTCTACTGCAGGTTTGAAAAAACACCCCACATTGACTCCATTGTGAAAAAGGCTCAGCAGAGGTTGTATTTCCTTCGCCAGCTGAGGAAGTTCAACCTGCCACAGGAGCTGCTGAAACAGTTCTACTCCGCCATCATTGAATCCATCCTCTGCACTTCAATAACTGTCTGGTTCAGCTCAGCAACCAAATCTGACCTCAGAAGACTACAGAGGATAGTCCGGACTGCTGAGCGAATCATTGGTACAAAGGCACCAGTTACAGTTCTCTCCAAGAACTGTACTTATCCAGTACAGGGCTGGCAGAATTACTCTGGACCCCTCACATCCAGCACACTCCCTCTTTGAACTGTTGCCATCTGGTCGATGCTACAGAGCACTGAGCACCAGAACGACCAGACACAGGAACAGTTTCTTCCCTCAGGCAATCCATCTCATGAACACTTAACAATAACTGTGGAACACACACTATTTATACACTCATACACTTATCTAACACTCATACTCAGTCTACACCTCAAATTTGCACATAATATACAGTACCTGTACATACAAAACTGTCTATTGTAATATACCTGCACATACAATT
>NW_015505825.1:1318579-1319962 GCF_001515645.1 Sinocyclocheilus grahami
AAATCACCAATTACAAGACACCATCCCCCAGCACTGCAGAGAATCAACAACTGGCAGACGATCTGAACGAGTTCTACTGCAGGTTTGAAAAAACACCCCACACCCACCCTGAACACCTCTCCACACAACCATTCACACCTCCAGCAACCCCCCTCTCCCCCACACCTGCAATTCAGATCAGTGAAGACAAGGTGCGCCAGGTCTTCCAGAAGCAGAAAAGGAAAAAAGCAGCAGGCCGACTGTGTTACACCAGCCTGTCTGAAATCCTGTGCTGACCAGCTGGCCCCCATCTTCACACAGATCTTCAACAGATCACTGGAGCTGTGCTAACTGTCATTCTGTTACACTGTGGAAGCTTCTGTCACGAAAACAAATTCCTCGTATGTGTAAACATATCTGGCAATAAAGCTCATTCTGATTCTGATTCTGATACCAGCTTTTCGCTTCAGAGCCGAGCGACAACATCGTTCTGCTCCTATCAGTGTCTTCAGTGAACTACGAGTTCAGCGTGCTCTTGGAAGCTTTTTTGTTGGCGGACGGCGCTTCAGCGGTGGTCGTTCCTGTGTCGAGTGGGTTGCACACTTCAGTCTGCAGTACCCCCTGTCATGCTGCAAGCGGCCTTCTCCAGTGTGTGCCTCAGCACGTAAAAGAGCATTTCCCTAAAAGAGCCAATTTTCTCTAAAAGAGCTTACACGGGTGCGTCTTTGTTGCGGACCAGGCTTTGCTACCTCCAGGGGGGCGGAGTTCCGTTGCCTCTGCCACGATCTAGTGCTCGTTCTGGTGGCAGCCAGGCGAGGACTACTTCCAGCCATAGCGCGGGTGGTCTGAGGGTTACTGTGGTGCCAAACCCCTCAGCGAACCAACCCTCGGGGGCCCACCACTCCTCCAGCGCTCCGCAGCCAGCCGAGCCGCCGAAGGAACGCGCTGGGCCCTCTTCAAAGAGCGTACCAGCGGTATCCCTCAGGGCTCGTCCCGATGACCGGATGTCGATCACTGCATTGGAGGGAGAGCTTGCTGGAGAAGAAGATTCATCTGCGCTGCCGCCCTCTGGCACGGTGGCAATGCCTGAATCGGATCCAGAGATGTCGGCTAAGCTTTCCCAGGCCGCCGAAAGGGTAGGGCTCGAGTGGAATCCTCCACCATGTCCCGAGCCCTCGAGGTTGGATGGTTGGTTTCTCGGGGTGCTTCGCGATGGTTCTCAGCGCCCCGCCTTTCTTCCCAGAAGTGCATGAAGAGCTCACCAGCTCGTGGATGGCAGTGGTGCAGCGAGGGGGTATTCGGCGATCCCCCCGATGGAGTGGTCAGTAGCGATGCAGTTGTGTCGTAAGACCGCCTCCTCCTGGCGGGGAGACCCATTGCTCCCTTCCCGGGCCTGTAGGCATT
>NW_015505825.1:1321448-1331448 GCF_001515645.1 Sinocyclocheilus grahami
AACGACCAGACACAGGAACAGTTTCTTCCCTCAGGCAATCCATCTCATGAACACTTAACAATAACTGTGGAACACACACTATTTATACACACACTCATACACTTATCTAACACTCATACTCAGTCTACACCTCAAATTTGCACATAATATACAGTACCTGTACATACAAAACTGTCTATTGTAATATACCTGCACATACAATTGTCGATTTATATATTTTTATTCCTTATTTACTTGTTCTATTTTTTTTTATTTATTATCTGTGTTTGTTCTGTCACTGTCATTCTGTTACACTGTGGAAGCTTCTGTCACGAAAACAAATTCCTTGTATGTGTAAACATACCTGGCAATAAAGCTCATTCTGATTCTGATTCTGATACCAGCTTTTCGCTTCAGAGCCGAGCGACAACATCGTTCTGCTCCTATCAGTGTCTTCAGTGAACTACGAGTTCAGCGTGCTCTTGGAAGCTTTTTTGTTGGCGGACGGCGCTTCAGCGGTGGTCGTTCCTGTGTCGAGTGGGTTGCACACTTCAGTCTGCAGTACCCCCTGTCATGCTGCAAGCGGCCTTCTCCAGTGTGTGCCTCAGCACGTAAAAGAGCATTTCCCTAAACAGAGCACTGAGCACCAGAACGACCAGACACAGGAACAGTTTCTTCCCTCAGGCAATCCATCTCATGAACACTTAACAATAACTGTGGAACACACACTATTTATACACTCATACACTTATCTAACACTCATACTCAGTCTACACCTCAAATTTGCACATAATATACAGTACCTGTACATACAAAACTGTCTATTGTAATATACCTGCACATACAATTGTCGATTTATATATTTTTATTCCTTATTTACTTGTTCTATTTTTTTTTATTTATTATCTGTGTTTGTTCTGTCACTGTCATTCTGTTACACTGTGGAAGCTTCTGTCACGAAAACAAATTCCTTGTATGTGTAAACATACCTGGCAATAAAGCTCATTCTGATTCTGATTCTGATACCAGCTTTTCGCTTCAGAGCCGAGCGACAACATCGTTCTGCTCCTATCAGTGTCTTCAGTGAACTACGAGTTCAGCGTGCTCTTGGAAGCTTTTTTGTTGGCGGACGGCGCTTCAGCGGTGGTCGTTCCTGTGTCGAGTGGGTTGCACACTTCAGTCTGCAGTACCCCCTGTCATGCTGCAAGCGGCCTTCTCCAGTGTGTGCCTCAGCACGTAAAAGAGCATTTCCCTAAAAGAGCCAATTTTCTCTAAAAGAGCTTACACGGGTGCGTCTTTGTTGCGGACCAGGCTTTGCTACCTCCAGGGGGGCGGAGTTCCGTTGCCTCTGCCACGATCTAGTGCTCGTTCTGGTGGCAGCCAGGCGAGGACTACTTCCAGCCATAGCGCGGGTGGTCTGAGGGTTACTGTGGTGCCAAACCCCTCAGCGAACCAACCCTCGGGGGCCCACCACTCCTCCAGCGCTCCGCAGCCAGCCGAGCCGCCGAAGGAACGCGCTGGGCCCTCTTCAAAGAGCGTACCAGCGGTATCCCTCAGGGCTCGTCCCGATGACCGGATGTCGATCACTGCATTGGAGGGAGAGCTTGCTGGAGAAGAAGATTCATCTGCGCTGCCGCCCTCTGGCACGGTGGCAATGCCTGAATCGGATCCAGAGATGTCGGCTAAGCTTTCCCAGGCCGCCGAAAGGGTAGGGCTCGAGTGGAATCCTCCACCATGTCCCGAGCCCTCGAGGTTGGATGGTTGGTTTCTCGGGGTGCTTCGCGATGGTTCTCAGCGCCCCGCCTTTCTTCCCAGAAGTGCATGAAGAGCTCACCAGCTCGTGGATGGCAGTGGTGCAGCGAGGGGGTATTCGGCGATCCCCCCGATGGAGTGGTCAGTAGCGATGCAGTTGTGTCGTAAGACCGCCTCCTCCTGGCGGGGAGACCCATTGCTCCCTTCCCGGGCCTGTAGGCATTTGTCTGGTCTGACCGGCGGTGCTTATACGGCTTGCGGGGAAGCTGCCTCCACATTACACGCTATGGCGTTACTGCAGGTGCACCAGACCAAGGCAATGAAGGACCTACATGAGGGTGGTCACAATCCGGAAGTTCAGAAAGAGCTCCGAACCACCACTGACCTCGCGCTCTGAGCGACGAAGGTCACCGCGGGTTCTCTGGGTCGTGCGATGTCCACGTTTGTGGTCCAGGAGCGCCATCTCTGGCTGTGTCTGGCTGACATGAGGTTCGGTTCCTCAATGCCCCTGTGTCCCAGACCAGCCTCTTCAGTGATGCGGTCGAGAGCTTTGCCCAGCAGTTCTCGGCTGCACAGAAGCAGACTGAGGCGATTCGACACATCCTGCCCCGGCGGGCAGCTGCTGCCTCCACCCGCCCGCCGGCCCTGCACTGGTTACCATTCCAGATGTTGACGCAGAAACGCATCTTTGGGTGCATCCGTCCCCGAGATTGGTTTGCAGCGATCGACCTGAAGGACACGTACATGTTCATGTGTCGATCCTTCGGCACCACAGACCATTTCTGCGGTTCGCGTTGGACGTGCATAGCAGTACAAGGTCCTGCCCTTCGGGCTCTCCCTGTCTCCCCGTGTCTTCACGAAAGTCGCGGAGGGGGCTCTTCTTCCCCTCAGAGAGCAGGGTGTTCGCATCCTCAACTATCTTGACGATTGGCTTATACTAGCACAGTCTCGGGTTCAGTTGTGCGAGCACAGGGATCTGGTGCTTCGGCACCTCAGCCAGTTGGGTCTTCGGGTCAACTGGGAAAAGAACAAACTCTCCCCGACGCAGAGGATCTCTTTTTTCTCGGTATGGAGTTGGATTCGGTCGAACAGACGGCACGCCAAACCTTCACCCCTGTGATCAGACCTTACATTCCGTCGGGCAGGAGTGCCCCTAGAACAGGTCTCCAGGCATGCTGTGGTTTACATGGATGTCTCCACCACTGGCTGGGGGGCCACGTACAATGAGCATGCAGTGTCGGGGGTGTGGGGTGTGATATGCCAACTGCATTGGCATATCAATTGCCTAGAGTTGTTAGCAGTGCGCCTTGCCTTGAACCGTCTCAAAGGGTGCTTACGAGGCAAGCACATGCTGGTCTGAATGGACAACATGGAGACCACTGCGTACATCAACCGACAAGGTGGTCTGCGCTCCCGTCGCATGTCGCAACTCGCCTGCCACCTCCTCCTTTGAAGTCGGAAGGTTCTGAGGTCACATCATGCCATTGACATTCCGGGTCTGCTCCAACCGTAAGGCCGACGAGCTGTCATGAGCTACGCTCCCGGCAGAATGGAGACTCCATCCCCAGACGGTCCAGCTGATTTGGAGACATTTCGGAGCCGCTCAGGTAGACCTGTTTGCCTCTCCAGAAACCTCTCACTGCCAGTTGTTCTACTCCCTGACTGAGTGAACACTCGGCACAGACCTCTGAAAACTTCATGTCTGGTCCCTAACGGGATGCGGAGGTTCTAGGTGACCTACCCCAAGAGGTAGTTGACACCATCACTTCGGCGAGAGCACCGTCTACGAGACACGCTTAGGCTTTGAAGGGGAACCTGTTCGTCGAGTGGTGTTCTTCTCACCGAGAAGACCCCCGGAGATGCCCAATCAGGGTCGTGCTTTTCTTTTAGCAGCTAGGGTTGGAGCGAAGGTTGTCTCCCTCCACCCTTAAAGTCTATGTCACTGTGATTGCTGCTAACCATGACCCCGTGGAAGGGAAGTCGGTAGGGAAGCATGATCTGGTCATCAGGTTCCTTGGGGGGACCAGAAGGTTAAATGCTCCCCCACCCTCCTCTATACCCTCTTGGGACCTGTCTCTGGTGTTTAAAACACTACAGCAGGGCCCATTTGAGCCTTTGCAGTCAGTTGAGCTAAAGTTTCTTTCAATGAAAACGCTGCTCCTGCTTGCATTGGCCTCCAACAAGAGGGTAGGGGACCTGCACGCATTTTCGGTTGACGATTCGTGCCTAGAGTTTGGGCCGGCTGACTCCAAGGTAATCCTCAGGCCCTGGCCCGGCTATGTGCCCAAGGTTCCCACTACTCCCTTCAGGGATCAGGTGGTGAGCCTGCAAGCGCTGCCCCTGGAGGAGGAAGACCCAGCCTTAGCTTTGCTCTGTCCCATCTGAGCCTTGAGATGCTACGTAGACCGGACACAAAGCTTTAGGACCTCAGACCAGCTCTTTGTCTGTTACGGAGGCCGGCAGAAGAAAAAGCACCATACATTATTACAGCAAAATAATACACTGCGAGATAAATGTTTTCTGGGGCCTAGACAGACAAATAGATATACAGTACAGTTCAAAGGTTTGGCATCAGTAAGATTTTTAAAGAAATTTATATTTTTTATTGACAGTAAGGACATTTATGACTTTAACAGTTACAAAAGATATCCTTTTTTAAATAAATGCTGTTTTTCTTTCTATTCTATTCTATATATATATTTTTTTTTTTTTACAGTTTCCACAAACATATTAAGCACCACAGCTGTTTTTGAGCACCAAATTAACATAGAATGATTTCTGAAGGATCATGTGACACTGAAGACTGGAGAAGAATTAAGCATGGCTGCTGAAAATTAATTTTGGCATCACATGAATAAAACTATCTTGATATCTTGACGATTGGCTTATACTAGCACAGTCTCGGGTTCAGTTGTGCGAGCACAGGGATCTGGTGCTTCAGCCAGTTGGATTCGGTCGAACAGACGGCACGCCAAACCTTCACCCCTGTGATCAGACCTTACATTCCGTCGGGCAGGAGTGCCCCTAGAACAGGTCTCCAGGCATGCTGTGGTTTACATGGATGTCTCCACCACTGGCTGGGGGGCCACGTACAATGAGCATGCAGTGTCGGGGGTGTGGGGTGTGATATGCCAACTGCATTGGCATATCAATTGCCTAGAGTTGTTAGCAGTGCGCCTTGCCTTGAACCGTCTCAAAGGGTGCTTACGAGGCAAGCACATGCTGGTCTGAATGGACAACATGGAGACCACTGCGTACATCAACCGACAAGGTGGTCTGCGCTCCCGTCGCATGTCGCAACTCGCCTGCCACCTCCTCCTTTGAAGTCGGAAGGTTCTGAGGTCACATCATGCCATTGACATTCCGGGTCTGCTCCAACCGTAAGGCCGACGAGCTGTCATGAGCTACGCTCCCGGCAGAATGGAGACTCCATCCCCAGACGGTCCAGCTGATTTGGAGACATTTCGGAGCCGCTCAGGTAGACCTGTTTGCCTCTCCAGAAACCTCTCACTGCCAGTTGTTCTACTCCCTGACTGAGTGAACACTCGGCACAGACCTCTGAAAACTTCATGTCTGGTCCCTAACGGGATGCGGAGGTTCTAGGTGACCTACCCCAAGAGGTAGTTGACACCATCACTTCGGCGAGAGCACCGTCTACGAGACACGCTTAGGCTTTGAAGGGGAACCTGTTCGTCGAGTGGTGTTCTTCTCACCGAGAAGACCCCCGGAGATGCCCAATCAGGGTCGTGCTTTTCTTTTAGCAGCTAGGGTTGGAGCGAAGGTTGTCTCCCTCCACCCTTAAAGTCTATGTCACTGTGATTGCTGCTAACCATGACCCCGTGGAAGGGAAGTCGGTAGGGAAGCATGATCTGGTCATCAGGTTCCTTGGGGGGACCAGAAGGTTAAATGCTCCCCCACCCTCCTCTATACCCTCTTGGGACCTGTCTCTGGTGTTTAAAACACTACAGCAGGGCCCATTTGAGCCTTTGCAGTCAGTTGAGCTAAAGTTTCTTTCAATGAAAACGCTGCTCCTGCTTGCATTGGCCTCCAACAAGAGGGTAGGGGACCTGCACGCATTTTCGGTTGACGATTCGTGCCTAGAGTTTGGGCCGGCTGACTCCAAGGTAATCCTCAGGCCCTGGCCCGGCTATGTGCCCAAGGTTCCCACTACTCCCTTCAGGGATCAGGTGGTGAGCCTGCAAGCGCTGCCCCTGGAGGAGGAAGACCCAGCCTTAGCTTTGCTCTGTCCCATCTGAGCCTTGAGATGCTACGTAGACCGGACACAAAGCTTTAGGACCTCAGACCAGCTCTTTGTCTGTTACGGAGGCCGGCAGAAGAAAAAGCACCATACATTATTACAGCAAAATAATACACTGCGAGATAAATGTTTTCTGGGGCCTAGACAGACAAATAGATATACAGTACAGTTCAAAGGTTTGGCATCAGTAAGATTTTTAAAGAAATTTATATTTTTTATTGACAGTAAGGACATTTATGACTTTAACAGTTACAAAAGATATCCTTTTTTAAATAAATGCTGTTTTTCTTTCTATTCTATTCTATATATATATTTTTTTTTTTTTACAGTTTCCACAAACATATTAAGCACCACAGCTGTTTTTGAGCACCAAATTAACATAGAATGATTTCTGAAGGATCATGTGACACTGAAGACTGGAGAAGAATTAAGCATGGCTGCTGAAAATTAATTTTGGCATCACATGAATAAACTAAATTTTTAAATATATTAAAATAAAAAAACGGTTATTTTAAATTGTGATAATATTTCACAATATTACTGTTTTTACTGTATTTTTGATCAAATAAATGCAGCCTTGGTCATAAGAGGTACAAAAACATTAAGAAATGTTACTGACCTCAAAGTTTTGAATGTTAGTGTATATATATATACCTGTTCTATATGCTGTCAGCTCACATTAAAATATATTTTAGAGATAAATTTTGAATTATTTAACAGCTGGTTTACATCTACATCTTTTAGGTGCCATGTTCTCTCATGTTCATGTTAAGAACTTAAACTGAATTAAATCCAAACTGCAACTCAAGCAAGTAGCAAGATCACAGTTGCACATGAAAGACATCAAACTCTCAGAGCTAAAAAGCATCTGCAACACTTTTCCTGCTATACTGTTTAATTGAAAAGTCTCATGAAGCTGTTCATGCGCAGAGGTTTATTGTAAGTAAATCATGATCTTTAGCTCATTCACGTTTATAATTTAAATAGCTACAATCGAAAAACAATAAGTATTTGCAGACAGTAATAAAGATAATGTAAACCAGGAACTCTGCACAATGTGACATTGCTGCAGCATGGAATCGAACTGCTGGTTCGTCTGGTCAGAGGAGAACTGGCCCCCCGACTGAGCCTGGTTTCTCCCAAGATTTTTTCTCCATTCTGTCACCGATGGAGTTTTGGTTCCTTGCCACTGTCGCCTCTGGCTTGCTTAGTTGGGGACACTTCATTTCCAGCGATATTGTTGACGTGATTGCAAATGATTCCAAAGATACTATTTAAACTGAACTGAGCTGGATGATGACATCACTGAATTGAATGATGAACTGTCTTTAACTGAAAAATTTGTGTTTACGATTGTCATTTTGCATTATTGACACACTATTTTCTTAATTAATGCTGTTCATGGGTCGTGCGATGTCCACGTTTGTGGTCCAGGAGCGCCATCTCTGGCTGTGTCTGGCTGACATGAGGTTCGGTTCCTCAATGCCCCTGTGTCCCAGACCAGCCTCTTCAGTGATGCGGTCGAGAGCTTTGCCCAGCAGTTCTCGGCTGCACAGAAGCAGACTGAGGCGATTCGACACATCCTGCCCCGGCGGGCAGCTGCTGCCTCCACCCGCCCGCCGGCCCTGCACTGGTTACCATTCCAGATGTTGACGCAGAAACGCATCTTTGGGTGCATCCGTCCCCGAGATTGGTTTGCAGCGATCGACCTGAAGGACACGTACATGTTCATGTGTCGATCCTTCGGCACCACAGACCATTTCTGCGGTTCGCGTTGGACGTGCATAGCAGTACAAGGTCCTGCCCTTCGGGCTCTCCCTGTCTCCCCGTGTCTTCACGAAAGTCGCGGAGGGGGCTCTTGTTCCCCTCAGAGAGCAGGGTGTTCGCATCCTCAACTATCTTGACGATTGGCTTATACTAGCACAGTCTCGGGTTCAGTTGTGCGAGCACAGGGATCTGGTGCTTCGGCACCTCAGCCAGTTGGGTCTTCGGGTCAACTGGGAAAAGAACAAACTCTCCCCGACGCAGAGGATCTCTTTTTTCTCGGTATGGAGTTGGATTCGGTCGAACAGACGGCACGCCAAACCTTCACCCCTGTGATCAGACCTTACATTCCGTCGGGCAGGAGTGCCCCTAGAACAGGTCTCCAGGCATGCTGTGGTTTACATGGATGTCTCCACCACTGGCTGGGGGGCCACGTACAATGAGCATGCAGTGTCGGGGGTGTGGGGTGTGATATGCCAACTGCATTGGCATATCAATTGCCTAGAGTTGTTAGCAGTGCGCCTTGCCTTGAACCGTCTCAAAGGGTGCTTACGAGGCAAGCACATGCTGGTCTGAATGGACAACATGGAGACCACTGCGTACATCAACCGACAAGGTGGTCTGCGCTCCCGTCGCATGTCGCAACTCGCCTGCCACCTCCTCCTTTGAAGTCGGAAGGTTCTGAGGTCACATCATGCCATTGACATTCCGGGTCTGCTCCAACCGTAAGGCCGACGAGCTGTCATGAGCTACGCTCCCGGCAGAATGGAGACTCCATCCCCAGACGGTCCAGCTGATTTGGAGACATTTCGGAGCCGCTCAGGTAGACCTGTTTGCCTCTCCAGAAACCTCTCACTGCCAGTTGTTCTACTCCCTGACTGAGTGAACACTCGGCACAGACCTCTGAAAACTTCATGTCTGGTCCCTAACGGGATGCGGAGGTTCTAGGTGACCTACCCCAAGAGGTAGTTGACACCATCACTTCGGCGAGAGCACCGTCTACGAGACACGCTTAGGCTTTGAAGGGGAACCTGTTCGTCGAGTGGTGTTCTTCTCACCGAGAAGACCCCCGGAGATGCCCAATCAGGGTCGTGCTTTTCTTTTAGCAGCTAGGGTTGGAGCGAAGGTTGTCTCCCTCCACCCTTAAAGTCTATGTCACTGTGATTGCTGCTAACCATGACCCCGTGGAAGGGAAGTCGGTAGGGAAGCATGATCTGGTCATCAGGTTCCTTGGGGGGACCAGAAGGTTAAATGCTCCCCCACCCTCCTCTATACCCTCTTGGGACCTGTCTCTGGTGTTTAAAACACTACAGCAGGGCCCATTTGAGCCTTTGCAGTCAGTTGAGCTAAAGTTTCTTTCAATGAAAACGCTGCTCCTGCTTGCATTGGCCTCCAACAAGAGGGTAGGGGACCTGCACGCATTTTCGGTTGACGATTCGTGCCTAGAGTTTGGGCCGGCTGACTCCAAGGTAATCCTCAGGCCCTGGCCCGGCTATGTGCCCAAGGTTCCCACTACTCCCTTCAGGGATCAGGTGGTGAGCCTGCAAGCGCTGCCCCTGGAGGAGGAAGACCCAGCCTTAGCTTTGCTCTGTCCCATCTGAGCCTTGAGATGCTACGTAGACCGGACACAAAGCTTTAGGACCTCAGACCAGCTCTTTGTCTGTTACGGAGGCCGGCAGAAGGGGAAGGCCATCTCTAAGCAGAGGATGGCCCACTGGATTGTGGATGCCATCACCCTGACTTATCAGGTACAGGGTGTGCCCTGCCCGCTCAGGTTGCGAGCTCACTCTGCTAGAAGTGTTGCATCCTCCTGGGCCCTGGCTCGTGGCTCCTCGCTGACAGATATTTGTAGAGCTGTGGGCTGGGCGTCCCCCAACACGTTCGCTAAGATTCTATAGCCTTTGTGTGGAGCCGGTATCCTCCTGTGTTCTCACCTCAAACGGGTAGACTCCGTAGCACTGAGAGGCCCCGGTTAGTGTCGGCTTGCTAAAACTGCTCCAGAGTGTCCGTACTGTAGGCCCTGTCGAGCTCCTCCACCCCCTTGGCAGCCAGACGTGGAGGAACGTCCGGCGCCAGGCCCTCACTCATTGAATCCGTGAGAACCGGTAAAGGGCTGGGTTCCATATGTAGAGGCTTAAGTGGTTCCCATATGTGTAAAGTCCATGGTATAGCCTCAGAGCCCGTGTTTCCCTGGCAGACTTCTGCCATTCCATGAGGGTTACAATCACCTCTATTCTTCCATATGCA
>NW_015505825.1:1336448-1342950 GCF_001515645.1 Sinocyclocheilus grahami
TGAACATTGCAACTGCTCTGTAACTATTTCTCTAAATTACCTTATCTATCTAAATTTGGACATTCCATAGACGCACACACACACACACACACACACACACACACAAGAATATACAAACTCAACCCCTAAACATAACCCTCACAGAGTTATAAAACAAGTCCTCATAACATTGTTTTTACAAATGAGTACATCACCCAGATGTCCCAAGTAGAGGTGTTGTTGCTTCTGTGGACAAATTTGTCCCCAAGTATCACATACACTGACGGACCTACCCATTAAAATCCATTAAAGAATTTAATCTAACAACAATAGCGCCATCTACTGGATACAATGCTCAGTTCACCCAACTATCACTTCCTGGTGTACTTTTGTTGTCTAGTTGCAGCACCAGAAGCCAAAGTCCAGGCCTCTATTTACTGGACTCAATTGAACATCTTATGTTTATTGCTTATATCTATTGTCCTTAAATTGTACGCACACATAAAACCCTGCCTACGGCTGATAAACATTCTTTATCTTGACATGATATCAAAATATACTGTTCATATATAGTATACATCTGCATATAATACACCCTCCATAACCAATACATGGAAGAATGCATACAACCGATTTTGTCTGTTACATTCAGAATTCAGAATCACTAATTAAAAGCAATAAGTAAAACAGCATATTCATTACCAGAGGTAAAACCGGAAAACGTTTTGTACAACTCACAGCAGATCGTTTCCTACCAAAACCAATTGAATGGTGACTTTTCAGCTTAGCTGAATGTAGTAATTCTAATTATATAAAAATTTGGATTATAGAAATTGTAGGATGTATGCACTCTCTCTGTATCTTAAAACATGTTTAAAAAAAACTTTTAGCATGCTAAAAACTTTTTTCTTTTAACATGGTAACATCATTGTATTTGTTTATGTTACTTAGAGTACTGTGATACAAAATCCATTCCAAAAGCACGTAGAAACCCCCTTCAATTAATGCATTCAGCCATTCTAGTAATTAATGTGAAAACAAATATATCTACATTCTAGTGAATTCCTTCAACTTTGGGGAGGGTATTTTTCTTTCTCACTGATCCAGTTTTGTGTCCTCATATTTTCCATAACACACCTGTCCTGAACTCATGAACTAGTGAACATATGAAATGAAGCGTCCACTTGTCTCTCAGCTTTGCTTAAATCATGCAAACAAATTTCCTTTAGATTGAACAATTGATACCGCAGACTGCTTTGGTTACACAACAAATGAAAATTCCCAAGAAGAGGAGTTTCTCTTACAAAACTATCAAGTAAACAAAGCAGACATGATTTCCGGCAAATACATAGACTGCAGATATTTAAAAGCCTTGGACATTTCATGAGCAATCTCCTGAGACATGAGGGCCTGTTTCTCCAGATCAACCAGCAGTCATGCGGAACCTGCACAGACCAATCAAATGAGAAAGAAATATTCCCATGAGCCTCTCTGCTTGGGTGGCTTCAGTGAAATCCTGATCCATCAATCCACTCAGGTCTGGCTATATAACTCTAAGTGTGATAGATAAAGCTGTCTGCTTATCAAGGACAGATTTACACCAGAACTGTCAAAATGCTATAATGGAAAAACAAAGCAGATTCCCATTATAACTGTCCATTTTATTATGTTGGGAATTTTTTATAGCATTCATATAATTGATCTTTTTCTTTGAAATACCACAACCATCCGTGGATCGCGGAGAGGAGACCTCTTGAACTACTTTAAAGAAAGCAGCAAAGGAGGCAGCATTAGATAACATTGTCCAGATGTATGCTGAGATAGAGAGACACCTGTGGTGGAGAGAAAGGAGTAGACATCCTGTGGGGCCCTCACACACAGAACCTATGACTATCCAGGGACTTGTGGCAGCAGTTGTTAAAATAGATCTAAAAACGGTACCTGCTCAGCTAAGCCATGCACCGCAGCGGCAGTTCAGGTGTATGCCAACATTACAAGACTAGAATAAGATGTTTAGCATGTGTATCCACTCGCAATGAAATCACCATTTTTTTTTAGGTCGGTCATCTTCCACCCGTGCACTTTACTATAATGGCGAGGGTTGCTCCAGATGTGCTGCAGTGGTGAACCTCTCGTTCTTTCTGCTTTCTCCACCTATGCAACAGATGATCAGGTTTTGTTATGATGGTTAATGATTCACTGCTTTGCAAAAAGATATTTCATAATGTCATTCGGGACTGATATTAAATTAAATCATTTGTTTCCATTGTTAGAAGCCTCTGTTTATTTTTGGAGGACACACAGTGGTTTTGTGGGTGAACATATGTGTTAGCACTGATGGGGTTCTCACCTCTATAAAAGTAGCTGGTTGTTATTACAAGCATGTTTTCATCTCTGCATTTCCTCCTTTCGGCAGGAGCATGAGGCTAATCACAATAACCAGGGTCCAGGAAGCCACTATGAAGTTTAGCCTGCCACCTCCAGCCCAACAAGGAGGCTTGTAAATGCAGCCGGCCCCCCAGAGGCAACATCCACATGGCAGAACGTTTCATTGTATGCTCTTCCATGAACAGAGCAGCATTATCTTTAGTCCATGAAAAGCGTTCCCTCCCAAAAATTGAACAATTTTGCGGTGACATCATTTTCCTAAATATCTGGAACCTTTTATTTTATTTCCGAAAATCCTGGATCGTCCAATTGTATATTTTATTTGGCCTCCAGGCCGTCCAATACATCACATGTCCTCAGCTATGACTATTTAATTTAACTCCAAAACACACACATGCCCAGTGAGCAAATGTTCCAGAGATGTACCAGTATTCTAAAAACACCATTTATCTCCCCTCGCTCACCTCTTTCCAAACAGAAATTGATTTTGTTGAATTGTTTGATAAATTTGACCCAAGTTTTCCAGTGGGTCTTATTGGAGTTCCTACTGTTTTTCTGCCTGTTGGTGGCCTAGCCCCTAATCATCCACATCTCCCAGGGAGGCCATAAATTACTCCGATGAGATGGTGCTTTGTGTTCCTACTGCTGGGGCGCAGGGGCGAATTCGCAGCGGCATATTTTCACAAGACTGACCTTAAATCATTGTTTTATGACAGCGGGGAAAACTTCTGCTCGTTCGTGGTGCTGATTTATGTTCATTTGGGTCTGGAGGACGCTATAATTTGCAAGTAATGTGAAAATAGATGGATAGAGAGATACCAAAGGGCAGACTGTCCTATACGTTCTCACCGCTTCTTACAAATGGCATCCATATGCTCCGATCGACATCTTCATCTGTGCTGTTTCTTTCACTTTTGCTTGCTCCATGTTTAAATGTCTTCAGAGGAGGTCAGGGATGTCTGTGCATTTGTAATAAGAAAATCACATAACATAGACATAAACTCCCTTCAGAGGAATTATTAGACAAGCAACGATAAAGGTCCGTTTTGTTCTCAGTAAAAATGGAAACCTTGGTAGCTTATTTACCCCTAAAGGATACATATTAATGCACTCAAGTAGCACTTCCCAAACCTTTTCCTGGAGGCACACCAACAATATACATTTTTTAACTCTTCCTAATCAAACAGATTAGCTCATTACTAGAGACTCCAAAACCAGAAATGGATGGGTCATATAAAGGAGATCCCAAATGTGTACTGTTGGTGTGCCTCAAGGAACAGTACTGGGAAACATTCCCTTGAAGGCACATATTCGTATCAAAATGGTGCATATTAGCAGCTTTTGAAAGGGCACCAACTCAGCGACAACTTTTGTACCCTTTTCTAAGAGTGCGCTCTACATGGACAAGATCACACAAGCAAACAATGTACTACTAGGAAATTATTGGTTGTATTATAAGGTCATTTATAGTCTATTGTGTTTTATTACTAGTATTATTGTTTTATATTTCCTTGTACTACAAGGAAATTATTGGTTGTATTATAAGGTCATTTATAGTCTATTGTGTTTTATTATTTATTCATGGCCACTCAAGAGTACGCTGGAGAAGGAATATCTGCATACAAGCAGACCTACAAAGGCCAACATCTAATATAAATTTGTCGATCAAACCTGAAATTGTCAGCAACACATGTTCTTGCTGGTTGTCAATACTTTCTCAGGGGCCTGAATCCAGGCTCTACTGAACCTTTCTATAACGGGGCATGTATCTGTTGATGCTCAGCCAGTTGAGACCACCCACAAGACTAATGATGTAAATGTTGTTGCGAACACACTCTAGCTCTCTCTCCGAATAAGCATCAGAGTCTGCCCGCGTTCTCCACCATGTGCTACAATCACAGCAGTCTCTTCCCCATTGGCTGACCCAGCGTGAGGCTATACTGCTTTCATCACCTCTCGTTCTGAAGAAACCAGCTAATAGATAATACTGTCATGGCAGGGCCCAGCTCTGTAGAGCCCAGCCAAACCGCACAAGCCATCAGATTCTCTGGGCCAATAACACCACAGAGTGCTGAGGTCACTGGCCCCAGACCAGTACTGCTGTGTTTCCCCCACCCTGTCTGCCATGCAGCCACGACTCTCCTGTGCCCTTACATGACACCAGACATCAGTTGCATTTGATGGAGAGTGTACCAACAGATTACAGTTTTTCTCAATCGATTTCACAAATTTTCCAAACTCAGGTCACTGTTCTCAAAACAGTTAACACAGTGATCTGAATACTTTGTAATTTCCCTAAACAGATTGAACAGATTGGGTCCAGTATTTAATTCATTTCATACAAATTACAAATAATGCAAATAATTTTCTCAAAACAATGTGCACAAAACTCTCTAATGTTTTCACAATAGTTAATACAACCAACCAATACTTTAAAACAACTGAAAAAAAAGGTTTTACACAAATCACAAACATTTATGTACCATTTGTCCAAACACAACAAACAAAACTCTGTAATTTGTCATTCTATCAAATGAACATGGTATATTTTCAATTGGCCCTAAACTGATAACTACTCGGTTAATCATACACTCAACACAGGAAATGCAGTTTTCCTAATCGTTTACACATTTATCACAATTGCTTTAGAGTAATAATAAAAGGGAAAGTATACAAAGAGCAAGAACAAATATGCAATATATATATATATATATATATATCCATGAATCTGCATGGCTTTATGTACCTCTTTGCTGGCAACCACCCACAGCTTCTTGAGATGTCAAGGCTGGTTTCATCAGTCAGTCAGTCATTGTTTGGCATCTGCAATATAGAGAAACAGCAGCATTCAGTAGAAAATCACGGATGCATTCCTTGTGCTCTGAACTCCGGTCCTCACGGCAGTCTGGGATTTTGAATGAGTCGCCACTGACCTCACTAATTGGTCATCAGCATAAATAACGAGTCAATGAGCTGAACTCACAGCGTGTCATAAATCAAACACTTCAGGCCGCTCAGAGTTCACCATGAAATTAATCACTGTCTCTATTAATGATGTTACCACACACACACACAGCCCTATTAATGATGCTGCTGTGTGGAGGAGACAGGAGCTGTAAATCAGCGCTGATAAGAGAGTCTGCACCGCCACTAAATGACCCCACGCTCTCCTGCACTAATGCAGCACTGCTCTACAATGTATAGAGTCTACATTATACATCTGCCATATAAAACATGTGCAAAAGATGCTATTCGTGCATATGCCCTAAACTGTCATGTAATGCTTACTCTCATCTATAATGTTTTGTCTATTTCTTATACTGTGCATGTTCTGTGTATCTTGTTCATAATGCTTTTTTTTTTTCTTCAAATTTTCAACTGAGAAAATTGTTATAAGAGAGTTTTATTTTGTCCAACGGTGCATATTCGTGCATTTCTATTAAAGCACAATTCTCGGTGAGTCATGCATGCAAAGTTCACACTTTTTGCACAATTTGAAAACATTATAGCTTGACTGGAAATGACACATCATTAAATGATTCCGTTCACAAGTGATATTTACCTTTTTCTTCAAATGTCACGCCTCATATTTCATCTCTAGCTCTTCACTGACACTTGTGGCTCTTTGGACAAAAAGACAAAAAAATTAAATTAAAAAGTCATGGTTGAAATGTCTGAGAGGCAGTTGTAGTTTGTGTATAAAAATGTAAAAAAATATATAATATATAGGCCTATTTTTTTTTTTTTTTTTTAAAAAAAAATCACAAAATCACTCTTTTTTCAATCAAATCAAACAAACAAAATACTTATGATGATTTGAAGAAAGAATGATTTTATTTTGTGAAAATTATAACTTTTTAATATACATTTTTTTTATTTGTACATTATTTGTACATTTTTACACACACACACACACACACACATAAATATATATAATTATACGTTTTTATGATCTATTGTATTTAAAGATTGACTATATTTTTTCACAAAATAAAATCAACCCTTCTTTCAGATAACTTTTTTCCATTAAACTTATATTTTGTATTTTAATGTTTTATTATATTTAAAGACTGAAATATATCTCATATATATATATATATATATATATATATATATATATATATATATATATATA
>NW_015505825.1:1359272-1361188 GCF_001515645.1 Sinocyclocheilus grahami
GGGGCATAGAGGAGAAACAATAATGTACAGTATGTGGAAAATAATGTGTTTTTTTTACCTTAAACAGCATAAACACATTTCATTACACCAAATACACCAAATAATGTTCTTTTTAGCAACGTCATATGACCCCTTTAACTTTTCCAGTAGCAAGCAAAAGTAGCCTAGTGTGAGAGAATGCTCCATCGCAGGATTTGTGTCATGCAGTGGGGCAAAAAAGTATTTAGTCAGCCACCAATTGTGCAAGTTCTCCCACTTAAAAAGATGAGAGAGGCCTGTAATTTTCATCATTGGTATACCTCAACTATGAGAGACAAAATGAGAAAAAAAATCCAGAAAATCACATTGTAGGATTTTTAAAGAATTAATTGGTAAATTTCTCTGTAAAATAAGTATTTGGTCACCTACAAACAAGCAAGATTTCTGGCTCTCACAGACCTGTAACTTCTTCTTTAAGAGGCTCCTCTGTCCTCCACTGGTTACCTGTATTAATGGCATCTGTTTGAACTCGTTATCAGTATAAAAGACATCTGTCCACAACCTCAAACAGTCACACTCCAAACTCCACCATGGCCAAGACCAAAGAGCTGTCAAAGGACACCAGAAACAAAATTGTAGACCTGCACCAGGCTGGGAAGACTGAATCTGCAATAGGTAAGCAGCTTGGTGTGAAGAAATCAACTGTGTATTAGAAAATTAGAAAATGGAAGACATACAAGACCACTGATAATCTCCCTCGATCTGGGGCTCCACGCAAGATCTCACGTCAAAATGAAGCAAAACTCCCAGAACCACACGGGGGGACCTAGTGAATGACCTGCAGAGAGCTGGGACCAAAGTAACAAAGGCTACCATCAGTAACACACTGCGCCACCAGGGACTCAAATCCTGCAGTGCCAGACGTGTCGCCCTGCTTAAGCCAGTACATGTCCAGGCCCGTCTGAAGTTTGCTAGAGGGCATTTGGATGATGATGAAACCAAAATAGAACTTTTTGGTAAAAACTCAACTTGTCGTGTTTGGAGGAGAAAGAATGCTGAGTTGCATCCAAAGAACACCATACCTACTGTGAAGCATGGGGGTGGAAACATCATGCTTTGGGGCTGTTTTTCTGAAAAGGGGCCAGGACGACTGATCCGTGTAAACGAAAGAATGAATGGGGCCATGTATCGTGAGATTTTGAGTGAAAACCTCCTTCCATCAGCAAGGGCATTGAAGATGAAATGTGGCTGGGTCTTTCAGCATGACAATGATCCCAAACACACCGCCCGGGCAACGAAGGAGTGGCTTCGTAAGAAGCATTTCAAGGTCCTGGAGTGGCCTAGCCAGTCTCCAGATCTCAACCCCATAGAAAATCTTTGGAGGGAGTTGAAAATCCGTGTTGCCCAGCGACAGCCCCAAAACATTACTGCTCTAGAGATTCGTAGTCCTCCTGTGACAACTTCTGTTACTTACTGTAAATGTCCAAACATTTTTCAGAATTGAAGTTTGAGATCATACAGGTGAACAATCAAGATTATTTTGAATGGAACAGGAGCATTGTTGACATGGTGATCCAGAACAACATCAAAAGCCAGAAAGGAAGAGGCCTTTGGAGATGTTGAGACAGGAGCTTGTCAAGCATGGATTCAACCTTCTTACATTTTTTTTTCTCCTATGATGCAAGCGCAGCAAATATGTAATCTAGAGAAAATGCAATTCAATTATCTTCCAGATGTATATAAAAGGCAAGATCAATAATTTTTACTCATGTCATGTCCACCATGTTAAAACCTGATCACGTCATGTCTGCCAAGCCAGAGTCTGCTAACGTCATGTCTGCCACCTCAGGGCCAGCTCACGTCACGTCTGCCAAGCCAGCTTTCTCACAAGATGGCCGCCACGGCTGAGTCCCCGGCCAAGATGGCCGCCACGGCTG
>NW_015505825.1:1361324-1375433 GCF_001515645.1 Sinocyclocheilus grahami
CCAGAGGTGGCGGCATCCACTGCAGAACCTCCAGAGGTGGCGGCATCCGCTGCAGAACCTCCTGAGGTGGTAGCGTCCGCTTCCAAATTCACTGCCTGCCCTATTACAGCCACGGAGGCCGTTCACAAACTCACAGACTGTCTTGTCAGGGCCACGGAAGCCATTCATGAACTCACTGTCTGTCCTGCCACTGCCATGGAGGCCGTTCATGAACTCACTGTCTGTCCTGCCACGGCCATGGAGGCCGTCCATGAACTCACTGTCTGTCCTTTCACGGCCAAGGAGGCCTTTCAAGAACTCTCTGCTTGTTCGGTCACAGGCAAGTGGTCTGTCCATGTCTCTGCACCACCATGGCTTCCTGCTCTGCCGTCATCCCCCGGCCGCCCTGCTCTGCCTGCACCACCATGGCTCCCTGGTCGGCCTCCGCCGCCATGGCTCCCCGATCTGCCTGCTCCGCCATGGCCCCCCGATCTGCCTGCTCCGCCATGGCCCCCCGATCGGCCTGCTCCACCATGGCCCCCCGATCTGCCTCCTCCGCCATGGCTCCCTGTTCTGCCTGCTCCGCTATGGCTCCCTGTTCTGCCATGGCTCCCCTCTCTGCCTGTTCCTCTTCATGGGACTGCACTTGGGTTCTCACTTACGCTCGCTTTCAGTGGATTGATCTTTACAACGAGTTTCACAATGAAAAGTTTGTTTGCAGTTCTTGCTGATAAAGGTGGCACAAACAGATTTTAAGTTTAAAGGGGCAATTAGTTTTTTTTTCTTTCTCATGAATGATAGCAGGTGTTGGTGTTGGAACAATTTTTATTTTGTTTAGATATATACAATATACGTAAAACAAAACTCCTTGTTGAAGAATTGCAATAAACATGCATTTTCATTGGCGTATTTGTGCATCTACAGCTGAATGTGTTTTATAATCAATAGAGACCACACCTATAGATTTGATATTAATGATTACTTTTAATGAATGTATTACTAGAAAATTTGCAGTGCTTCGTTTTGCAGTAAAAGTTGAACTGATAATTTTGTGTTTGGATGGCTGTGCTAATTGTTTTGAGAACAAGTACATTTGCATTGGAGAAAAGTGTCAAATCGACTGAGAAAAACAAAGGAGCACAGCAGGCAATGGGCCTATTTTAGGATATTTACAGTAAACAGAACTTGTTTAAACAGGTCTCATTATGAACCTGCAGGTCAATGTGAAGCGTCGGAAATTACCTTTCTCACATGGGCTTCAGGAAGGAATTCTGCCCACAGTAATGATGAATCTTCCAGCACAAGGTCACACACTGGCACCACTTTTTATTTTAAAGCACATTGTACATTCTTTTCAGCTCTAAGCACTGATATAAAGATGTTTTTATGGGCATCTGTGGTTTAATGAAGAATCTTTAACATCCGCTTTAGATTTTAAAATTAGGTTTTACTGAATGGTTCTATTTTTTTCTATGGCATCGCTGAGAAAACCCCTTTTTGCAACCTTTATTTTTAAGAGTGTGAGGGTGGAGAAACCAGTGACATTGTTGAAGGATAGCCTCTGATTAGTGTCTTATTAGCAAACGGGCCATTTGACTTCATGTAACAAATGATTAATTACTTAAGGTGAAATCACCACTCACCACCCACCATGAATAAAGAGAATCATTTCAACATTCATTTAATCTTCACAAACGACTCATGGATTTTTATTTTAATTTTTTTTGTGCATGTTTGTTTATTTTATTCTGAACATTTTAATAGGTGCAAAAATATAGCAAGATACTTCACTCTCATTTGCTTCCAGCATTTGGGATGATGTGCTTTGCCCTTTGCATATGTAAATACACTGCATGCCGTTCAAAAGTGTAGGATCAGTAAAATTTGTAATGTTTTTAAAGAAGCCTCTTATGCTCATCAAAGCTGCATTTATTTGATCAAAAATACAGAAAAAGCTTATCAGAAAAGTTTGTTTGCAGTTCTTGCTGATAAAGGTGGCACAAACAGATTTTAAGTTTAAAGGGGCAATTAGTTTTTTTTTCTTTCTCATGAATGATAGCAGGTGTTGGTGTTGGAACAATTTTTATTTTGTTTAGATATATACAATATACGTAAAACAAAACTCCTTGTTGAAGAATTGCAATAAACATGCATTTTCATTGGCGTATTTGTGCATCTACAGCTGAATGTGTTTTATAATCAATAGAGACCACACCTATAGATTTGATATTAATGATTACTTTTAATGAATGTATTACTAGAAAATTTGCAGTGCTTCGTTTTGCAGTAAAAGTTGAACTGATAATTTTGTGTTTGGATGGCTGTGCTAATTGTTTTGAGAACAAGTACATTTGCATTGGAGAAAAGTGTCAAATCGACTGAGAAAAACAAAGGAGCACAGCAGGCAATGGGCCTATTTTAGGATATTTACAGTAAACAGAACTTGTTTAAACAGGTCTCATTATGAACCTGCAGGTCAATGTGAAGCGTCGGAAATTACCTTTCTCACATGAGCTTCAGGAAGGAATTCTGCCCACAGTAATGATGAATCTTCCAGCACAAGGTCACACACTGGCACCACTTTTTATTTTAAAGCACATTGTACATTCTTTTCAGCTCTAAGCACTGATATAAAGATGTTTTTATGGGCATCTGTGGTTTAATGAAGAATCTTTAACATCCGCTTTAGATTTTAAAATTAGGTTTTACTGAATGGTTCTATTTTTTTCTATGGCATCGCTGAGAAAACCCCTTTTTGCAACCTTTATTTTTAAGAGTGTGAGGGTGGAGAAACCAGTGACATTGTTGAAGGATAGCCTCTGATTAGTGTCTTATTAGCAAACGGGCCATTTGACTTCATGTAACAAATGATTAATTACTTAAGGTGAAATCACCACTCACCACCCACCATGAATAAAGAGAATCATTTCAACATTCATTTAATCTTCACAAACGACTCATGGATTTTTATTTTAATTTTTTTTGTGCATGTTTGTTTATTTTATTCTGAACATTTTAATAGGTGCAAAAATATAGCAAGATACTTCACTCTCATTTGCTTCCAGCATTTGGGATGATGTGCTTTGCCCTTTGCATATGTAAATACACTGCATGCCGTTCAAAAGTGTAGGATCAGTAAAATTTGTAATGTTTTTAAAGAAGCCTCTTATGCTCATCAAAGCTGCATTTATTTGATCAAAAATACAGAAAAAGCAATAATGTGAAATATTATTACAATTTAAAATAACAATTTTCTATTTTAATATAATTTAAAATATAATTTATTTCTGTGATGCAAAGATCGGTCATTACACAGCCTTCAGGGTCACATGATCTTTTAGAAATCAATCTAATATGCAGATTTATTATCATTGTTGGAAACATTTGTTTATTTACAGTATTTATTTTCAACCCGTGATACTTTTTTTCTGGATTGTTTGAATAAAAAGTTAAAAAGAACAGCATTAATTCAAAAGAGAAATCTTTTGTAACAAGATAAGCCTTTACTTTCACTTTTTTTAACGCATCCTTTGTTGAATAATAATAATAAATTATTATTTTTTTAAATTTACTGATCCCAAAGTGTAAATTTAGTGTACTGTATAGTGTTACAATAGATTTCTATTTAAACACTGTTCTTTTTCAATTTTACTTATCAAAAAAAAAAAAAAAAGCAAAGAAGCATAAGAGGTTCTAAAATATATATATATTAAGCACTACAACTCTTTCCAGCTTTGGAAAGCTCAATTCAGCTTTGCATCACAGAAATAAATTCTATAGAAATGAAAATGAAAATTAAAAAACTGGTATTTTATTTTAAATTGCTATATATATTGAAAGTGAACTAATAGCAATGACAATAACAATGACAAGTGCTGATATGTGATTGCTGAATTTACAGAGATGTGTCTTTTATTGGTCTTAGATAATTGTATCTTCCACATGGGCTTCTCTCTCCTGAAGATTTACTGCAGTTTAGCAGGATGTGCTCAGTGAGAGTGTGTGTGTGTGTGTGGTTGGCGGATACTTGTGATTTTCCCTCCATTGCTCTTTTGACTTTGTGGGCTCTGGAGAATCTTTAAATATTATAAAGCAGGTTTGATTGGGGGCCAAGCGGTATAATGTTGGAGGAAAGTCTTATATTGGCTCAAAAAATAAGATATGTCTATTTGTCTCTATACAGTAAATTTGTGCGTTTGTGTAAATGTGTCACAGTGTGTGTTTTTCAACTGTGTTTTTCACTAATATAAACTAAATTATACAATACATAAACACCAAAAACTGAGAGAACAATAGTAATGAAACTAATTAAAGCTAATGGAAACTATAAAATATGTCATAAGGAACATTAAACTAATGTTTAAAAAGAAGTTCATATGCAGCTTAAAAAGATTAAGAACTTATTTCACCATCACAAACATTTATGAAAGTCTTGTTAAAACATGCACAATAAGTTCACTGAAAATGCTAAGACTACGTTGAGGATCTTAATATTTATAATACTAATATCTATAGTTCTCATAGCCACTAAACTATTTCACCTGACAACAACTGCAATGTGAAAGTAATTTACAAATACTACACAGTAAATTCAGCAGTGGCGCTGTAATAAATTCAAATTGTCTTTAAAGACATGTCTCAACTGTTTCTCATAGACTCTGGCAACACACAGCTGTGATTCAGGAGAATCCATTACTAAGGTTTCTGAAAGACATGTGGCTGCCTGTTATTTCAGAAAGACAGAAGTTAAAGGCTGCAGAACTCCTTTGGGACTGATCCATGCTGATCGAAACCAGCTAAATTAGAGCACAGAGAGGACTGCTTGTCTGCAAAGGACTCACATCTGATGTGCTCTTTTACTCTACGCTTTTCACTTTTTGTTTACTCTCATGATTCAGTAGCATTTTATCAGCATGTGTGTGGCGTTAGAATTATATCAACTGAATGCAAAATACAGATTTTGCATTATAGTTCATTTGAAAGGAATTTTTCAGAATTCAGTACATGCATTACGTCAGATGTATTTCACCTTTGCTGGGAATAGCCAGGTCTAAGAAGTAATTATTTTACCTATGAGCCAGTCAACTCTTTGAAAGGAAACTTGAATGGCAATTTCATCCAAGCACACGTTTCTGTTGATATTTCTGACCTCTAGTGGACTTTTTTAGTAATTCATCTTAATACAATGTGTTACTACCTCTTTACAAAATGAAGAATAAATCAAATTTTAAATCACTTTTGAGTAATGACTTAGTGGAAAGTAAAATAATTTATATATGTAGCTTAGTTCATTGTGTTTGATTACAAAGGCATGGATTTTCCATCAGTTGTGCATGATATATATATATATATATATATATATATATATATATATATATATATATATATATATATATATATATATATATATATATATATATATATATATATATATATATATATATATATATATATATATATATATATAATTAAGCACATTTTTTTTTCTTTAAAACAGTTTTGTCTGAAAAAGACAAATATCTGAAGAAAAAAGAAAAAAAGAAATAAACAAACAAATAAATAAATAGCATTAATAATAATAATAATTATTAGTAGTAGTAGTAGTAGTAGTAGTATTTATTTTTAAATAGCTGTGTTTAGGTCTTTCTTTGGTTGGACATAGTAAGCACATAGGTTGTTCTGGTCCTTTTTTTTTTTCAATCGAGTCTGACACAGCCGAATTTATATTTCTCTGTGTTTGTTAGTTCTAAATAGTAGCCTCCGAGTCAGCAAATGACAGAGAGGAAGAACAAACACTCCGCAGAAGACATACAGTCCCCCCATGGCTTTGAAGGGTTTATTATTGTATTCCAAATATATCCTGCACATTCGGTCCCAGTCCAGCCAACCTCCCAAATTCGCACACAAACGGGCCTGTTCATCTTTATATTCCCTGGCGGTCATCAAATAGCACTCTGTTGCGTCATACATAATTTTAACTTTCAACAGGGAAGTGGCAGTTAGGCCATTGCATACGAGCTCCGTTCAACATTTCACAACAGATACTGGTCACATCATGCAAAACCGTTTATTTGGAGACGTTTTGTTGGTGACCACCCATGTTTAACTGGGGCCCCGTATTTTTTTTATCCAGTCTGACAAAGTTTAATTTATATTTCTCTGTGTTTGTTAGTTCTAAATAGTAGCCTCCGAGTCAGCAAATGACAGAGAGGAAGAACAAACACTCCGCAGAAGACATACAGTCCCCCCATGGCTTTGAAGGGTTTATTATTGTATTCCAAATATATCCTGCACATTCGGTCCCAGTCCAGCCAACCTCCCAAATTCGCACACAAACGGGCCTGTTCATCTTTATATTCCCTGGCGGTCATCAAATAGCACTCTGTTGCGTCATACATAATTTTAACTTTCAACAGGGAAGTGGCAGTTAGGCCATTGCATACGAGCCACGTTCAACATTTCACAACAGATACTGGTCGCATCATGCAAAACCGTTTATTTGGAGACGTTTTGTTGGTGACCACCCATGTTTAACTGGGGCCCCAGTCCAGCTGCAGGTGATGAGTTTTCCAAACCTCTGTCATTGGCAAAGTCCACTTGAGCTCAGCACAGCTGAACAGCACTTGCAACACAGATTTCCCATTTTTTCCCCCAGTCTTTGTGTTTGTTCTTCTTCACCTTGATTCCTGTATGACTCCAGCCATGAGACGTGCAGGTCAAATGCAAGAGGAAATGGCAATCCCAGCTGAGGATGAGGATATAACCTGCGAAGGTCTCCTCATTATGTGGGAGGTGGGGAATGGAGTCCTCCCTCATTCAAAGAGGTGATTCGCTTCCAAAGACAATACTGTACACAAAAGAGCTTAATGGAAATGCAGTGATTGCCAGTGTGTGCAATGAAATGTTGTTTTATGCCAATCAGAAGGGTAACTGATATATGAGCAGTGCTTGTCTTTTTTATCGAAAATCCCAAATAGCTATACCTGCTCACTGAAAAAAAGGATGTTGATTTTCTTTCAGAAATTGCTAATAAATGTCACAACCAATTTCATAAAGAAATGGCAAGTAACACATTCAATTAAATTTGAAATGGCAAAGTAGAGTACAAAAGTAGTTAAAAAAAAAAAGAAAAGCAATGTATCAAACATTTATTTCACTTAATTTTTTTAATGGTTCTTCTGCAGTTCTGTGGTACTAGTTATTACTGTACTCTTTATTTTCACGTAGCATCAATATTTGGGTCAGATAATTTTTAGAACATTAATGTTTCATATCATTAATTATGAATTATTGGTTTAATACACATACGTTTTTGTACTAATTCTACATGTTTTGCAAAGATATTTTGCTTCTGCAAGGACAAGGACATCTAGACGTTTCTGTACCATTCTGCAATATTCCATAACATTCTAGTGCTTTCTAAGAACATTCCAGAACATTTTGGGACTAGTCATAAAAGACAAAAATCATCCAATGTACACTTCTGAAGACTCTTTTTTTGGTAACTGTTCATGTTAAACTGTAGTTAGCTCAGTCTTATGGATGTACCATGTCATTTTTTTATGTTGTTAACATATATTTTAGTTTTCATGAGCACTGTTAATATGATACATAAAAAGTCATTTGATTTTCGTATTCAGTATGCCAAACATAAAAATAAAAGCGAAACAAAAGTTCTATAACAATTTGTTTCATAGTGTAATCTTTGCTTTATTTAGAACTTTGAAAAATCATTGTATTTTTCATCATCAACATCAGACAAGCACATCTGATTCTGTAATACTGAATATGCAATATATCATCTTGTTTCTTTTGTGTGAAGATCATCCACGTCTACCTAATATTTTTTCTTCAAGTTCATACTTCTCAAATAAAAGAAGGAATTCAGTGATGATTTATGAATATTTAGACAAGTGGTTCACAGAGAGCTTATGGATATGGAAATTATGCTTTCATAAGAAACAGAAAAATTTCATTTTATGGCTTTAGTGACCACTTAATCTGTTGGCAGGGCAGTATGGACTCCCTGCCAGATGCAAAGGGATCTTTTTCACCAGCTGTTTGGACACCATCTTTCCACATGAACTTTGCAGTTATTGCTAACCACAGATTTCTGGGGAATGGAGAAGAATCCTCCATTCTCTAAAACACAACGAGTCATGTAAGGAAAGACTGTGAGAAAGATGTGTGCAAATGTACACTACTGCTTTTGAAAGAAGTCTCTTATGCTCACCAAGCCTGCATGTGTTTAACCCAAAAATACAGTAAAAACATACATTTGATTATTATTATTATTATTTTATTTTTATTTAGTTGACTTTTTTTGACAACAAAGTCCACTTGAGCTCAGCACAGCTGAACAGCACTTGCAACACAGATTTCCCATTTTTTCCCCCAGTCTTTGTGTTTGTTCTTCTTCACCTTGATTCCTGTATGACTCCAGCCATGAGACGTGCAGGTCAAATGCAAGAGGAAATGGCAATCCCAGCTGAGGATGAGGATATAACCTGCGAAGGTCTCCTCATTATGTGGGAGGTGGGGAATGGAGTCCTCCCTCATTCACAGAGGTGATTCGCTTCCAAAGACAATACTGTACACAAAAGAGCTTAATGGAAATGCAGTGATTGCCTGTGTGTGCAATGAAATGTTGTTTTATGCCAATCAGAAGGGTAACTGATATATGAGCAGTGCTTGTCTTTTTTATCGAAAATCCCAAATAGCTATACCTGCTCACTGAAAAAAAGGATGTTGATTTTCTTTCAGAAATTGCTAATAAATGTCACAACCAATTTCATAAAGAAATGGCAAGTAACACATTCAATTAAATTTGAAATGGCAAAGTAGAGTACAAAAGTAGTTAAAAAAAAAAAGAAAAGCAATGTATCAAACATTTATTTCACTTAATTTTTTTAATGGTTCTTCTGCAGTTCTGTGGTACTAGTTATTACTGTACTCTTTATTTTCACGTAGCATCAATATTTGGGTCAGATAATTTTTAGAACATTAATGTTTCATATCATTAATTATGAATTATTGGTTTAATACACATACGTTTTTGTACTAATTCTACATGTTTTGCAAAGATATTTTGCTTCTGCAAGGACAAGGACATCTAGACGTTTCTGTACCATTCTGCAATATTCCATAACATTCTAGTGCTTTCTAAGAACATTCCAGAACATTTTGGGACTAGTCATAAAAGACAAATATCATCCAATGTACACTTCTGAAGACTCTTTTTTTGGTAACTGTTCATGTTAAACTGTAGTTAGCTCAGTCTTATGGATGTACCATGTCATTTTTTTATGTTGTTAACATATATTTTAGTTTTCATGAGCACTGTTAATATGATACATAAAAAGTCATTTGATTTTCGTATTCAGTATGCCAAACATAAAAATAAAAGCGAAACAAAAGTTCTATAACAATTTGTTTCATAGTGTAATCTTTGCTTTATTTAGAACTTTGAAAAATCATTGTATTTTTCATCATCAACATCAGACAAGCACATCTGATTCTGTAATACTGAATATGCAATATATCATCTTGTTTCTTTTGTGTGAAGATCATCCACGTCTACCTAATATTTTTTCTTCAAGTTCATACTTCTCAAATAAAAGAAGGAATTCAGTGATGATTTATGAATATTTAGACAAGTGGTTCACAGAGAGCTTATGGATATGGAAATTATGCTTTCATAAGAAACAGAAAAATTTCATTTTATGGCTTTAGTGACCACTTAATCTGTTGGCAGGGCAGTATGGACTCCCTGCCAGATGCAAAGGGATCTTTTTCACCAGCTGTTTGGACACCATCTTTCCACATGAACTTTGCAGTTATTGCCAACCACAGATTTCTGGGGAATGGAGAAGAATCCTCCATTCTCTAAAACACAACGAGTCATGTAAGAAAACACTGTGAGAAAGATGTGTGCAAATGTACACTACTGCTTTTGAAAGAAGTCTCTTATGCTCACTCTTATGCTCACCAAGCCTGCATGTGTTTAACCCAAAAATACAGTAAAAACATACATTTGATTATTATTATTATTATTTTATTTTTATTTAGTTGACTTTTTTTGACAATGTTGGTTTAGTAAGATTTATTAAGAAAGAAAGAAAGAAAGAAAGAAAGAAAGAAAGAAAGAAAGAAAGAAAGAAAGCATTAAATTGATGGTGACAGTAAATTTGACAGTTAATATTACAAAAGATTTCTATTTTAAATAAATGTTATTTTAGACCTTTTTATTCATGAATTATTATTATTATCATCATCATCATCATCATCATCATCATTATTATTATTGAGCACAAAATCAGCAAATTAGAATGATTTCAATCGGGACTTTTTTTTTTGTAAAAGACTGTAATGAAGTAATGGCTTCTTAAAATGTAGCTTTTTCATACATTTTAAAATATTTTAAAATGGAAAACAGTTATTTCATTCTTTTTAAGAACAAGAGTCTTTTAAACAAACAAAAAAACAAATAAATAAATACGGTATAGTGCAATTCGAGTTTGTGACACACATATTAAGGTCACTGGCCTCCAGTGAACTAGCAAACTTATGAACAGTCACAGATTTTGACATGCAGTTTACAATATATAGTTGTACACAAAATACACATGTTGTACCTGCCATCTGCTGGACCAACCATATATTTTTTGGGTTAGGGTTAGGGATTTTTTCTTTCCAATCCAGGTACAAAATAGATGCATTAGACCATCTCCTGGATCTCCTGTCTCATATCTGTTCTGTTAAGAGGGCTAATAGAGGTGGAGAGGTGATGTCACGAGTCGAGATCAGGACCCTTTCCGCATTGCCTCAAATGCTGACCTCATCTCACAGCACCACGACCCTGCTTTCTCATTCTGCCAGTGACCACGGGGTCAGATGGACAGAGCTCAGTACACGCACACATGAATTTTTCACTGCTATATTTTCTCTGGGTAAATAATCAGCGTGAGCACACCCAACAGCAGATGGCAGCTTATAAATCCTGAATTGAAAATAAATACAAAAGCTAAGGAAATAGTGCCTCACTAAACCAGCTGTCCTCACCTGAACAGCTTTCCAGAGCACACATCTGTAATGCACATGTCAATTAAAGTAGGTTTATAATAACTTATATAATGATAAACCTAATTTGTGTTACAAATGTATTCTTTGGGGTTAAAATAAGAAAATACAATTATATATATATATATATATATATATATACTGTATATTTACATTTAGTCATTTAGCAGACGCTTTTATCCCAAGCAACTTACAAATCAGGACAATGGAAGCAATCAAAATCAACAAAAGAGCAATGATATACTTAACAGTACATGTAGCAAGGTTTTTATTATTATTATTATTATTATTATATAATAAACGAACAAATAGAGCAAGCTAGTGTTAGAGGCATTTTTTTTGCTTTTGTTAATTGTATAATAAATAAAAAGAAAACAAATAGATAGAATACAAAAAGATTAGAGAAGCTAGTGTTAGTGGGGGTTTTTTTTCTTTAAGAGAACAAGCAGTTAGTAAATGAATAGAGTGCAAGTCTACAAGGGGCAAGTCTGTGGTCTGAGAAAGTTAGCTGATCGTCAATCATAACTCCAAGGTTTCTGGCTGTTTTTGAAGGAGTTATGGTTGATGTGCCTAACTGGATGGTGAAATTGTGATGAAACGATGGGTTTGGTGGAACCACAAGCAGATCTGTCTTGGCAAGGTTGAGTTGAAGGTGATGGTCCTTCATCCAGCAAGAAATGTCTGTTAGACAAGCTGAGATGCGAGCAGCTATCGTCGGATCATCAGGATGGAATGAGAGGTAGAGTTGAGTGTCATCAGCATAGCAGGGATATGAAAAGCCATGTTTCTGAATGACTAGTGATGCCATGTACACAGAGAAGAGAAGTGGTTCAAGAACTAAGCCCTGAGGCCCCCCAGTAGTTAGATGTTGTGACTTGGACACCTCACCTCTCCAAGACACATTGAAGGACCTATCTGAGAGATAAGACTCAAACCATTGGAGTGCGGTTCCTGAGATGCCCTTTGCCAATAAGGTTGACAGGGGGATCTGGTGGTTAACCGTGTCAAAAGCAGCGAACAGATCCAGCAAGGTAAGTATTGAAGATTTGGAAGCGACTCTTGCCAGTCATAGGGCTTCAACAACTGAGAGCGAGGCAGTCTCGGTTAAATGTCCACTTCTGAAACAACCTGATTGCTGTCGAGGAAGTTGTTCTGTGAGAGAAAGGCAGATACTTGGTTGAACACAGCTCGTTCAAGTGTTTTTGCAATGAAAGGAAGAAGGGAAACCAGTCTATCAGCATAGCAGGGATATGAAAAGCCATGTTTCTGAATGACTAGTGATGCCATGTACACAGAGAAGAGAAGTGGTTCAAGAACTAAGCCCTGAGGCCCCCCAGTAGTTAGATGTTGTGACTTGGACACCTCACCTCTCCAAGACACATTGAAGGACCTATCTGAGAGATAAGACTCAAACCATTGGAGTGCGGTTCCTGAGATGCCCTTTGCCAATAAGGTTGACAGGGGGATCTGGTGGTTAACCGTGTCAAAAGCAGCGAACAGATCCAGCAAGGTAAGTATTGAAGATTTGGAAGCGACTCTTGCCAGTCTTAGGGCTTCAACAACTGAGAGCGAGGCAGTCTCGGTTAAATGTCCACTTCTGAAACAACCTGGTTGCTGTCGAGGAAGTTGTTCTGTGAGAGAAAGGCAGATACTTGGTTGAACACAGCTCGTTCAAGTGTTTTTGCAATGAAAGGAAGAAGGGAAACCAGTCTGTAGGTCTCTAAAAGAGATGGGTTAAGGGTGGGCTTCTTAAGTATTGGGGTTATACGAGCCTGTCTAAATGCTGAGGGAAAAACACCAGTGTGAAGGGATGTGTTAATGATGTGAGTGCAGGTACAACTGTACTGTGAGTGCAATATATGTATAATGTAATGGAGACCTGACTTCTCACTGTAATTGTAATTGACTTTATTATTTATTGGCCTTTCTTTCTATTTTGCCTTAATGAACTGATACTATGTTATACAATGTATGATTTGAAACATTCTAATAACACAAAGTAACTTAAATAACAATAAAATGAATAACAAATACTAACAAATAATACAAAAGGCAGGGTATAAGTTGGGGGAAGATGCCCCACTTAAGAAAATGTGTGATTCCTTCTAAATTAGCATATATCCCAGTCAACACGTGAGATCATGCGATGATCACAGTGACATAACATGATCCTCATACAGTGATCCTCACGGTGTGAGTAGTATATGAAATCATTGTGAGTTCACACGATCCTCATACTGTGATCCTCACCGTGTGAGTAGTATGTGAGCTCATTGTGAGTTCAAACGATCCTCATACTGTGACCCTCACAGTGTGAGTCACAGGGGAGCTCATTGTGAACTCAAACTATCCTCATACTGGTTATAATCATGATTTCTATGTTTGCCACAAGAGGAGTCAGTGGAACATCTATGTGTTTGTCAAAAGCATTTTAATGAAAAAGAAACAATGAAGGAGGAACTTAGAAAGGTGGGAGTGGAAGGAATAAAGCTAAAAAAAGTATAATCACTTATGGATTAGAGAGCTTATTTCTTTATCTCAAAAGTACAGAAATGATAAAGAGAACGAAGGGTTTCTTTTATGAAATAAGTCAACTTTGGTCCACACTCCAACATTGAAGGTGGCGATAATGCACCTTAACGCTGGTGCTACCCACCATAAAACAGAAGAAGAAGAATCAAACATCACTATTCAAGCATCAGCTACGGGAAATAGGTATAGTAGAGTTTAATGTTAAAAATATAGTAACATATGGAAATAGTGACCAAGGACGGAGATATTTGTTTAATTTTCTAAGGAGGACTGGACTGGAAGGACAAATTTAATTAAGATATAGTAAGTTAAAGTGAGACCGCAGATGGCAGTAATGCAACACTATGGATGCCAACTGCCGTAAAACTCCAACGAAGAAGAAGACAAACATCACTATTGTGATGTACATTTGTGTTAGGGACTGTTGACTGTGGAATTGTTACACTGGAGAAATGGTGAGTGGTTTCTTTAATTGCTATTCACATATGCTAATATGATATTATAATACCAATATGCACT
>NW_015505825.1:1377359-1392477 GCF_001515645.1 Sinocyclocheilus grahami
TGGAGTGCGGTTCCTGAGATGCCCTTTGCCAATAGGGTTGACAGGGGGATCTGGTGGTTAACCGTGTCAAAAGCAGCGAACAGATCCAGCAAGGTAAGTATTGAAGATTTGGAAGCGACTCTTGCCAGTCATAGGGCTTCAACAACTGAGAGCGAGGCAGTCTCGGTTAAATGTCCACTTCTGAAACAACCTGATTGCTGTCGAGGAAGTTGTTCTGTGAGAGAAAGGCAGATACTTGGTTGAACACAGCTCGTTCAAGTGTTTTTGCAATGAAAGGAAGAAGGGAAACCAGTCTGTAGGTCTCTAAAAGAGATGGGTTAAGGGTGGGCTTCTTAAGTATTGGGGTTATACGAGCCTGTCTAAATGCTGAGGGAAAAACACCAGTGTGAAGGGATGTGTTAATGATGTGAGTGCAGGTACAACTGTACTGTGAGTGCAATATATGTATAATGTAATGGAGACCTGACTTCTCACTGTAATTGTAATTGACTTTATTATTTATTGGCCTTTCTTTCTATTTTGCCTTAATGAACTGATACTAAATGTATGAATGTATGATTTGAAACATTCTAATAACACAAAGTAACTTAAATAACAATAAAATGAATAACAAATACTAAACAAAAGGCAAAAAGGCAGGGTATAAGTTGGGGGAAGATGCCCCACTTAAGAAAATGTGTGATTCCTTCTAAATTAGCATATATCCCAGTCAACACGTGAGATCATGCGATGATCACAGTGACATAACATGATCCTCATACAGTGATCCTCACGGTGTGAGTAGTATATGAAATCATTGTGAGTTCACACGATCCTCATACTGTGATCCTCACCGTGTGAGTAGTATGTGAGCTCATTGTGAGTTCAAACGATCCTCATACTGTGACCCTCACAGTGTGAGTCACAGGGGAGCTCATTGTGAACTCAAACTATCCTCATACTGTGATCCTCACGGTGTGAGTAGTATATGAGCTCATTGTGAGTTCACACGATCCTCATACTGTGATCCTCATCGTGTGAGTAGTATATGAAATCATTGAGTTCATACGATCCTCATACTGTGATCCTCACGGTGTGAGTAGTATATGAAATCATTGTGAGTTCACACGATCCTCATACTGTGATCCTCACCGTGTGAGTAGTATGTGAGCTCATTGTGAGTTCAAACGATCCTCATACTGTGACCCTCACAGTGTGAGTCACAGGGGAGCTCATTGTGAACTCAAACTATCCTCATACTGTGATCCTCACGGTGTGAGTAGTATATAAAATCATTGTGAGTTCACACGATCCTCATACTGTGATCCTCATCGTGTGAGTAGTATATGAAATCATTGAGAGTTCATACGATCCTCATACTGTGATCCTCACGGTGTGAGTAGTATATACAATCATTGTGAGTTCACACGATCCTCATACTATGATCCTCATCGTGTGAGTAGTATATAAAATCATTGTGAGTTCACACGATCCTCATACTGTGATCCTCATGGTGTGAGTAATACATGAGCTCATTATGAACTCAAACGATCCTCGTACTCTGATCCTCACGGTGTGAGTAGTATGTGAGCTCATTGTGAGCTTCAAATTTTGAGCAGGTTGAGAGAAGGCAGTTCAAATATTAGTCACCGGGGATAAGATCATCTACATCTTGGTTAAGATTACTAAAAGTTCCGCACCTACAGCACACATTACATCAAAATTAGTCAGGTACATGTGTTAGCCAGGTACATGTGAACCAGCCATCTTGCCAGCTGAGATTAGTTAAGTTAATTAGTTAATTAGTTGAGCCAGGAACACACTACACAACTGTAAGTCTGGTTATGAATGTAATTTGATACTTAAAACTGATCACACCCAAATGTGTCAGAGCCATTTGCGTTCAGTTGGTGTTTACAGTCAGCATTTAAAATCATAAGTGTTTTCAGTTCAGTCTTAGAATGATTCAGTTAGTCGTTAAGTGTGTCCCTGGCTTTAGGTTGCATATCAGTATTTATGATTTGTTATACTTCCCAAATCAGATCATTACTAGACTAGAAGGAAATAAAAGATGAAATTCTACATGTTTGTGATATTACTGTCCAATATTAGATAATTTTTAGATCACAGTTAAAAGAATGAGTTTAACACAATGATATGACAGTGGTCTCACATGGTGAGCTCACAGTATGAGCACAGAGTGAGTATGCAGTGACCACAGTATGAGCATAAAGTGAGTGTGCTTCACATTGTGAACATAGTATGAGCACACAGTGAGTGCGCTGTGTGGTTACACTTTTAGCTCACTGTGACACACACATTGTGACCACACCATGAGAATCATGTGAGCTCATGGTGACATCACTGTGAGATCAAATTGTTGACTGGAATATATATTATTTTGATTAACATTTAGTTTAGCATGTGCAGGATAATTATACAGCCAATGTGTTAGTATAGGAAATAAAATGAAACATGCTAATTTAGTTGGCATAGTACAGAATGCAAAATTATTCAAAGAGGCCACTGCTGGAGTAAGATGACTTTTGATACCATTCTTATTCAAATGTATGCATGTTATGGTGTCATTAATGTAAAATAATCAACTAATATTGTATTTTGACAACTTAGTTTAATGATTGCATAACTGATGAAAGACAAAGCAGAATCCCATTAAAAGAGATTCATATTTTTTTCCCTTATGCACAGGAAAATGTACATAATTGTCCACATTTAATTGAAGATATACTGTATAATAATAGCAACACTATGAATTCAGTTTGAACAGTTTCCCTCAACTAGGATGTCGATTTCAATGAAAAGTAAACATTTCTGAAATGTACATTTAACTCATGGAATTGCTGAATAATAACCCCATGAATTATTAAATTAATAATAATAACAACAATAGCTGGACAACAGGTGAGCCATGGGATACTCTAAAAATGCAAATGGGATCTTGTTGCAGTTTCACGGCAACAAGACAGATTACACGCTGCTTTCCTATCCACCTTATTTTTAACTAACAGCGGGCTAATTTCCATAGAAGGCCCAACATATTAGGAATACGTTATAGGGGTCATCAGATGCCTACTTTCCACAAGTTGATATGATTCTTGAGGGTCTATAACATACTTTGGTAAAAATTTCTCAATAGTTTACATTTTTTTTACCTTGTCAAAAACAGCTCTGTTCACAGCGACCCGTTTCGGTGCATGTGCCTTTAAATGCTAATGAGCTCTGCTCACCCCACCCCACTCTTCTGTGGGGTGACTAGTCTTAATGTTTAGCTTAGCCACATTTAGCCACTGAACTTGCTAACTAGCACATTATTACGAAAGGCGATTTGCAAAGATTCATAAATAAACCTTATACTCACTTTTTCTGTAGGTGAAGCTGGATCACGAATGATTTGCGCGAACATAGACACATTTAGGTAGATCGGGGGGCGCATTCCCTTCAAAAATAAATGTAATCCACTGCGTCCTCAGATGTCAGGAGTAAATGACGACTGCTATGTTCATTATTACATCCAACAACAAAACACCTCAATTGCTTAGCAGAAAGTAGTGCCTACACCTGCTCCGGCATAGAAACAATGGCAGACTGTACAGCTCACTCAGGGCAAGTCTAAGGTAAAACGCCAGTGTCAATCAAACAATCGTGGGAGGGGCCTGGGTATGTATGACGTCACACAGCCAAGAATCTGAGAATGGCTTGACCTGAGATCAATAATTTCATTATTTATCGGGATTTAAAAAAAAAAAAAAAACACTGGGTGGATTTTTATTATCATAATAGGGTTGTGTACACACAATGTCGAGACTTTTCAGTTCAAACAACATGTAAAAGTGAATTTTGCATCCGATGACCCCTTAAAACTTAAAGTATGGCTTACCTGTGGTGAAGTTCTATGGCTTACTTGTCATATCTACTGAAACTCAAACATTCCATCAGATTCCTTCATCTTGTAAAAATACTGCCAATGCCATTGTTTTACCTCGTTGTCGGTCTCTGTGTGTTTTGGCTTGCATTTCTGTAAGGGAATCTGCATTTTTTTTCTGCACTGGCTAAACACCCTCTCGCTCAGGCTACTACAGAAGCCATGCCCCAAAGTTTATCTATCTATCACGTTACGCTGCAGCGGGAAGAACGTAGGAGACACGGAGTAGCATTCACAGTCTTTAATGACGAAAACACGGGATAATCCACAATAGGAGCTGGGCAAACACACGTAGAAACAAGTAGACCTGACAAACACAAACTGAACAGACTAGGACTTTTATACAGGTGATGATTGGGGAACACAGGTGACATCAATGGAACAATCGAACATGACCAAATAAGGAAACACAGGAAGGACTAGGGGGGCAAAACAGATCCAAAAGTCTGACATTTTGCCCCCTCCCGGAAGGTGCGTCCTCGAACCATAACAACAACAGAGGGAGGCATAGGTGGGAGCTTGGGAGGAGGCTCAGGAGGAGGATGGACACCCTGGAGGGGGCCGGCAAACAGAGACCAGGGAGGCGACGAAGGAGGGAGGAGCCAGGTAGTGTTGTTTTTGGCGGCCTGTTTTAATTTTAGTTTTAGTCTAGTCTTTGTGTGAAACTGTCATTTTAGTTTTTATTAGTTTTAGTCACGTTCATACTCTTTTTAGTCTAGTCAAGTTTTAGTCGACTAAAAGTCTGAGCATTTTAGTCTAGTTTTAGTCGACGAAAACTGATGACATTTAGTCTAGTTTTAGTCAATGAAAATTGTATTTTAGTCTCTTTTTAGTAATGCAATTCTATTTAACCCAGTCAATATAGTATAAATACCTAATGTTAGTAGTATAGACGAAACCAACAGTTTATTTTTAGCCAAACCCATTTCAAACAAGGTTGTCTTATTATATTATTGTTACCTTATAGCAGTGGTTCTCAACCGTTTTTTCCACCGGGCCGCACTGTGGTCCAAGTGCAAGTCTCGCGGGCCGCACGCATATCATTTACATATTACGTCAGCAATACAAATCAATCTGATTTATAATATTATAGCCTAAATATTATGATATTTAATCGATTACATTCATTGAAATACATACATAATTCTACTCCCCATAAATAACACACAATTTTGAGAACTTCGGCTCGAAAGGAGTAACAGCACAATCAGGGGGGGTGAGACACAGGAAGCAGAAATACTGCAAAATAATAATAATAACGCGACTAAACGAGACGAAATAACGTTATAACATTTCGTTTCGTCTCGTTTCGGTCAACGAAAATGAAGAGACATTTTAGCATAGTTTTTATTTTGTAAGCCACATTTAGTCTCGTTTTTATTCATCAACAACATTGCATTATGCCAGACAACAGCTGTGGAGGAGGCAGGAGCAGGTGGGAGGACGGGCATTCACGGCTAAACTCTGGATCAGGAGCCCCCTCTAGGCTGAACATGGGAACAGGATGGTGCTCTGGAGGAGCAGACACTTGAGAGTGCTTTCGAGGCGCGGGCACTGGAGGGCGCTTTCTAGGAGTGGGCACTGTAGGGCGCTCTGGACTGGATTTAGGGACTGGAGCACTCTCCTCTTCGGTGTGGCACATTCGCCGCGCCATACTCCGCTCATCCTCAGCCGTGGTGCAGGGGGCGGAGCTCCTCTCCGCGCTTACACCGTCCGCGGCTTTCTCCCTCGTGACGGGCATTGTCGCCGGCTCTCGCACCTGCTCCGACGAATACAGCTCTACGTTCGGGGTGATCCTTTGCTCAGTCACTCGGCTTTGCGCTGGCTCGCTGATCGCGGCGGGAAATGGCTCTCCGCCAACGGTGGGCTCGGGCTGATGCTCCACATCGCGGGGAGATGGTGGGCTGGGCTCTGGGTCTGGAGTGGATCTGACGAGATCATCCATGGGGTAGGATGGCGATCCGTTTCTCCCCAGAGTCCACTCCACAAAGGCAACGAAATCCTCTCGAGGGCCATCCTCGGACGACGGCATTCTGCTAGCGGTGTTCAAGCTCGCATCATAGAATGAGCAGAGCGCGTCGTCCGGGTTGCTGGTGGTGCTTGCTAGAAGCTGGAATAGTCTCGTATGGTCCTCGAGAGATCTCTCCCCCTGCTCCAGCTGGAGGAGGAGGAATTCCGGGTGGGCGACGGGATCGATCACAGGAAACACAACGGAAACAAAATCACAGAGTGAAAAATGAGAAAACAAATGGAGGGGAAAACACGGCGGTAACTGTATTGGTCAGGTCTTCTGTCACGTTACGCTGCTGTGGGAAGAACGTAGGAGACACGGAGTAGCATTCCCAGTCTTTAATGACGAAAACACGGGATAATCCACAATAGGAGCTGGGCAAACACACGTAGAAACAAGTAGACCTGACAAACACAAACTGAACAGACTAGGACTTTTATGCAGGGGATGATTGGGGAACACAGGTGACATCAATGGAACATAATCAAACTAGACAAGGACAGGAACATGACCAAATAAGGAAACACAGGAAGGACTACGGGGGCAAAACAGGTCCAAAAGTCTGACACTATCTATCTATCATCTTTACGTATTTATTTATTTAGTTGAACCTTATTTATTTATTTATTCCAAATACAGATGAAAGCAGCAGATAAGGATATTAGATTCACTGTGCATGCCTACCATTAACAGTCGAGAGTTAAAAAAAAGAAACATGAAATCAAGCATGAAAAAGCAACAAATTGTAAATGTTCAATTCATTTTATTGTTCACTGACCATGTATGAATTAACTTTTAACGTTTAAATATAAATTCTGCCTGGCTATATACAAATTAATATATAATGATAGAAATAACAAAAGCTTTATTTGTAATGCAAGAGCAGTGCAGAGCACCTGTCTTTTGTCTGTTTTTAATATACCTCTTCCAGCTCTCTCATGTTCAAGCTTTTATTTACTCTCTTTCAAATGATTGCTTTTTATTCGTTGACAAGACAAATGGAGGGATTAATATATATTGGCTAATCTGTGGGAAGTCTGTGAGAACATGGATAAGCCGGATACTATTTCCCACAGGTAACCATATGCAGGACATCAGAATTAGAAGTAATTTGTTTTATGGATTTACTATGATCAGCTACAATTAGGGAGGCTTGAATCCACTGAAAATAAAGAACAAAAGTAACTCTCTGATGGTCTGCTTCATGTTAAAACTAAAAATGTGGTTTTATGGTTATTGATGCAAGCCGGTCCAATTAATTTATTGTGCAATTTATATGGTAAGGGAAATAGCTCATATAGTGTTGATAAGGACAGTCTTATAAGAGAACATGACTGTAGATCAGTTAGGAGCAAGCCTCTGCAATCTTGGGGTTCTTGTGTCTCATGGGAATCAAGACATAAGACGTGAATGATAAAGTGTACTTATATGTCCACAAAGGGGCGCGTGAACTCTCACTTATCAGATGCTGATGACGAGTGATGGCTGAACAACTGCTCACTGCTGTCATGTCTCCATTTCCATTCATTCAATATGTAGAGTTAACAAATCCTTTCAAAATGCACTCTCTGCCATGTAAGAACATGATTATCATAACTGTGTTTGAGTTTTGTGTCAAGGTAGTCCTTAATCGCAACCGGTTTTGAGTTTGAGTTTATTTTGTCCTTAAACTTTGTGAGCAGCAAAGCTATTAAAGTAGGATAAAGAGAGGTGTAATGTGCACTCTCTTGTTCTCATTGAAGACCAGTCATTCCGCTGCTTTCTGTATCATTTTCAGAGCTTTGACTGCACATGCTGGAACAGTGGTTTCTGGTCTTTGAGGCCCAACAACAGTTTTTAGATTACTTACTTATCTGACACAACATCTAACAGTTTCATCTGTTGGAGGGACATGAAATTTTCACTGAACCTTGACGTGATTTGGACACCTCTTCTCTCCAAGATACAAGTTTAAGTTGGACAAGTCTCATAAACAGTACAAAATTGCCATGGAACTTGGTCTGTCAGAGCCAGAGGTTCAACTTATGTCAAAGCACAGTTTGGATTTTTTTTTTAATCCCAAGATCGACCTTTTAGTCTGTTTTCATTTGATTTGTGAGTCAAACTAATACACATGAAAACATGGATGCCCAACATATACATCACACAGTCTCATGCCAATTTGTAACCGTTTCTCATTTTAACAGTTTTTTTTGGGCTACTTTGTTTGAATTTGTACAATCACATTCATACATTTTTGTAAAATGGTGCTTAGGCACCATTGACGGTTATATTTAGAAGTGAAGGGTTAGGGGTTGGCCATCATGCTTACTTTAGCTAACAAAAAATTTCTTTTTTTGAATGATTGACTTTGTACAATTTCATTCAAAATTGCCATCTTGTAAAATACTGTGCTCAGAAGCTACTGTAATGACAGTTAAGGCAAGTGCCATTTTACAGCGTTAAAGTTCTCCTTCCTGAACTTGATCTGTGTCGAAACGCATTGGGAATGACTTTAGCGTGACTGCGCTCTGAATCACGTTTGTAATCAGTCCAATGGATGGGCGAGATGTCACGGACGGGGTGACGTAGCGACCAGGAAGCTTAAAAGCACATGCAGTGAAAAAAGCGGCAGCTTCTGTCATTCAGCAAGCGCTCTATGTGTGTCTGTCATATTTATTGTTGTCGGTCACTTGCTAGTCACATGCATGTCAAAGGCAAAAGACAAGCGTAAAAGGGGCGATGATAAATGCAAACAGCAGTTTAGAATGTGTGTTCCACCCTGCCCACACTACATTACGGGCGGGGATACACACAGTCTTTGAGTTGTTTGCTTGGGAGCGAAGCAAGCCGAGCTAGCTCTCACGGGAGCTGACTGCCTGCGCCGCCAGCGGCTCTCGCTGCGGATGCTTAACTCCCGGAGGGCTCTCTACAAGGAGGGAGCCCTCGCAAGCATTCCCCATGGCTCAGGCCCTGCTTCTGCCGAGGCAGATCCCTGGGCATCTCAATCAGGAAGCAGACATCCCGTCAAGGCAGGGGCCGAGGCCCAGGGAATGGATGCTCCACCCCGAGGTGGTGGAGCAGATCTGGAGGGAGTTTGACCAGGCTCAGGTGGACTTGTTTGCAACTTGTTTGGACTCGTTTGTGACTTGTTTGCGACCTCGCACTGTCCCCTCTGGTTCTCCCTCACTCATCCAGCTCCAGACTGGATACCATGGTACAGACTTGGCCGAGGCTTTGTCTGTATGCGTTTCCCCTGATCACTCTGCTCCCGGGAGTTCTGGAGAGAGTGCGCCGGGACGGGATCCATCTTTTGCTAGTAGCCCCGTTCTGGCCGGGCCGAGTATGGTTCTCAGACCTGGCTTCTCTTCTCGACGGCTCTCCCTGGGAGGTTCTCCTGTCTCAGGAGGGGGGCACCATCTTGCACCCCTGCCCGGAGCTGTGGAAACTGTGGGTGTGGCCCCTGAGGGGGCACAACTCATAGCTTCCGGTCTCTCAACTGAGGTTGTTGAGACCATCCTCCAGTCCAGAGCTCCCTCAACGAGGAATCTGTATGCCTTGAAGTGGAATCTGTTCACTTCATGGTGTGGCGACCACCAGCTCGACCCAGTTAACTGCCCAGTTGGTTCAGTGCTGGAGTTCTTGCAGGCCCGGTTCTCTGCAGGGTTGACCCACTCCACCCTGAAGGTTTACGTGGCGGCCTTAGCTGCTTACCATGCCTCTCTTGGTGGTCAGTCTGTGGGAAAACACCCCCTAGTTACATGTTTCCTCTGCGGTGCGCTGAGGCCTCCAGTACGCTCTCGAGTCCCTCTGTGGGACCTGGCCGTGGTCTTGGAGGCTCTCTGCAAACCTCCCTTCGAGCCCCTCGAGGAAATTTCAGATCGAGTGTTGACAGTAAAGACTGCCTTCCTATTAGCCATCTCCTCGCTGAAGAAAGTCGGAGACTTGCAGGCCCTGTCTGTGGCCCCTTCCTTTCTAGACTTTGCGCCTGGCTTGGCCAAAGCTTTTCTGTACCCCAGGCCAGGGGACGTTCCTAAAGTGCCCTCCTCCGTTCCACGGCCCGTCACACTGCAGGCCTTCTGCCCTCCTCCCTTCTGGGACCCAGACCAGCAGAAGCTTAACTGGACACATACATCCACAGAGCTGCCCTGTGGAGGAGGCTGCCCAGTTTTTCGCATGCTATGGTCCTTCCAAGAGGGGTCTTCCTGCAACCAAGCAGACCCTCAGTCGGTGGATCGTGGATGCCATCCCTATGTCCGATGGTCTTCCCTCTCCCTTAGGGGTCAAGGCTCACTCCAACCGAAGTGTGGCGGCCTCCAAGGGCTTCCTTTTGGGTGTTCCTATGCAAGATATCTGCAACGCTGCGGGCTGCTCCACGCCACTCACCTTTGTAAGGTTCTATGACCTTGATGTCCATGCCACTCCTGACTCCTCTGTTCACTTGCCTTAGCGGTGCTCTCACCCCCTAGGCAGGGATTTGTAAGTCTGACAGCGTGGGCATAATCGTTCCCAAAGCGTTTCGACGCAGCTCGAGTTTCTGAAGGGGAACGACCCTAGGTTATGTATGTAACCATGGTTCCCTGAGGGAACAAGACGCTGCATCTCATTGCCATACTTCCGAAATCCCTGCGAGTGCTTCCTTCTTTTACCAGAAACTGCTGCTCTTTCCACTGCACATGCTTTTAAGCTTCCTGGTCGCTGTCACTTCGTCTATGACGTCTCGCCCATCCATTGGACTGATTACACATGTGATTCAGAGCATGGTCATGCTGAAGGTGTTCCCAAAGCGTTTCGACATAGCGCCTCGTTCCCTCAGGGAACCATGGTTACATACGTAACCTAGGGACGTTTTACAGAGTTTTTTTTTTTACAGTTTTTCTCAATCGATTTGATACGTCTCCAAACTCAGGTCACTGTTCTCAAAACAGTTAACACCGTGATCTGAATACTTTGTAATTGTCCTAAACAGATTGTACACTTTCATTCATTTCATACAAATCATGCAAATAATTTTCTCAAAACAATGTGCACAAAACTCAAATGTTTTCACAATAGTTAATACAACCAACCAATACTTTAATATATCTGGAAAAAAAAAGTTTTACACAAATCACAAACATTTATGTACCATTTGTCCAAACACAAACAAAACTCTGTAATTTGTCATTCGATCAAATGAATATAGTACATTTTCGATTGGCCCTAATCTGATAAATATTCGGTTGATCATACACTCACAGGAAATGTAGTTTTCCTAATTGTTTACACCTTTATCACAATTGCTTTAGAGGAATAATAAAAGGGAAATTATACAAAGAGCAAGAATGAAGATGCAAAAGAATAATAATAAAATAAATACAAATAAAAATGGGGGGGGTAAAGAAAGATGTGCAAGTCTATAAGGTGGTGGAGTGGGTAGTGAAAGGGGTGTAATGAGAGAAGAAGAAGAAGAGTGGAACAGGTAGAAAGAGGTGAGCAGAGAGGAAGATGTGAGAAAAAATGAGAGGATAAAGGAAAGGGAGAAGAGAGGAGAGCATTGGTGTTGTGGAAACTGTAAGAAGACATGGACAGAGAGGAAGTGGACAACAGGGTGGAAGGAGAGGCAGAATGTGCAGATGAATTTCAAATGAAATCAGAAATACCCTATTTGACCATGTAAAAAAACCATGGCCTCTCATTTAGAGAAGCTTACTATGTCAAAATACTTATAAAGTGTTGTACTATGATTGTTGATAGTACAGATTTTTAGTCCTCCTGGGATAACATCTACTGTAAATGTCCAAACATTTTTCAGAATTTAAGTTTGAGATCATTCAGGTGGACAATCAAGATTTTTTTTTTTAATGGAACAGCAGCATTGATATGGGACAGAACAACATCACCAGCCACAAAGGAAGAGGCCTGTGGAGATGGTTAGACAGGAGCTTGTCAAGCATAGATTTAAACTTCTTACACTTTTTCTCCTATGATGCAAGCAAACATGTAATGAACATGCAACACACACATACATATGTATATCCATCCGTCCACCACTGTGCTGTAAAAGACTGATCTGTAGTTATCAAAAGTTTGTTTGCAGTTCTTGCAGTGCTGCTAAAAGGCGGCACAAACAGATTTTAAGTTTAAAGGGGCAATTAGTTTTTTTCTCATGGGTGATAGCAGGTGTTGGATAACAATTTTATTTGAAAGTGAAGTGGCGTATGGCCAAGTATGGTGACCCATACTCGGAATTTGTGCTCTGCATTTAACCCATCCAAGTGCAGACACGCACCTGAGACTTGAACCCACGACCTTTGGGTTACAAGTTGGACTCTCTAGCCATTAGGCCACGACTTCAATGATTTAAATTTAGATACACATATATAAAAAACAAAACTCCCCATTGAAGAATTGCAGTAAACATGTATTTTCATTTGCATATTTGTGTATCTACAGCTGAATGCATTTTATAAATCAATAGAGAACACACCTATAGATTTGATGTTAATCTTTACTTTTATTAAATGCATTACTAGGAAAAAATTGCAGTGCTTCATTTTGCTGTAAAGTTGAACTGTTTGATTAAGATCCTTTTGTGTTTGGATGGCTGGAGAAATTCGGATTGCATTGGAGAAAAGTGTCAACTCGATTGAGAAAAACTGTAATAAGCATTTAACTCAATAAATACTGTCAATTCCATTAGAATTTCTGGTGTTTTCAATGTCATCATATGCCAGTTAAAAAATGTTGCAGTTGTGATTTAAGGCAAACATGAATATCATCTTTTTAACAGAATGTTTGATTAGAAGTATTTACAGCCTGTGATCCAGCCAGTATTTCACAATACTGTCACAATTTTCTTTTGAAAATCTCCTCTTTAAAGGTGCAGTAGCACATCTTGGAACATGCTAACTTTAGCCTGATAGCACTGAAAGCGTACGTCCCACCCTCCCTGCAAATCGCCGCCCAAAGCCATGCATCCTGAAGGCATATACGCACACAGACCAGAGACAACATTACTACAAAACATCGTGTCATTAACCGGTGAGAAAACTTTATAGTACAGTTAGTAGCAGTACTACAATACCAGGAAGGAAGGTCAGGTTGTTGATGTTTGCCTGCCATTCTCGCTCTGTCTGCACAGCGTACGTGAATGCGCTGATGACGTATTGTGTCTGCACGAACCGGGTGCACAGAGGTATGCAAATACATATGTTGACAGGTAGGTAGGAAAGCCTATCATAATGTTCAGACCAAACAACAAACATTTCTTGGTCCTACACCTTCCACAGAATACATAAATAATACATTTAGACCACTTCACTTAAAGGGGGTCATATGACGTTGCTAAAAAAGAACACGTGCATATATATATATATATACAGTGGGGGAAAAAAAAGTATTTAGTCAGCCACCACTTGTGCAAGTTCTCCCACTTAAAAAGATGAGAGCTGTAATTTTCATCATAGGTGTGACCTCAAATATATGGCTGTTAGGAATGTCGGCCAAATTTACTACGCCACCCCTACTTTCTAGGGTAAGGGACCCTAACAATGATATCTTTAACACAGGTAGTTCAAATAAATGAACTAGAAGCCAGAGTACAAAAGGTTAATACTTTATTAGAATAACCGATATAATCCTTTTCCATGGATAATCTTATTAAAATAATAACCAGGTTGACAGAAATGTTCCAAAAAGGATGCAAATACAAAACTGAAATAAAGTAAAGTAAACCAGCTTAAATTAAACTGGCGTAAACAGAATTCTGACTGTTCCTGCTCTAATTCCCGTTCTAACCGATCGTGGGGGCCAGGAACTGGTTCAGGACAGTCAAAAAAATCAGAGCAGGAATCCTGCTGGGGGACAAATCGCCTCAACTTCACATTTATCCAAGGGTACATACCCATTAGGAAGCTCTCGCAAATCCGAGCGGTGAACATTCTTCACGTGCACCGCTGAGTCTTGTTGTCTTACCTTATAAACGGTGCCTACCCCATCCAAGCATTCTACTACCTCATACACCTTAGAGCCCCACACATCTTGAATCTTATGCCGGCCTGGGAAATGATTCTTACACAGAACCAGAGTACCTACTGGCAAAATAGGCACAGACTCTGGATGATGGCGTGCGCGCTGGGCTGCTGCCACTGCCAGCTGTTCCCTAACCTTAACATACACCAAGGCCAAATGGTCCCGATGACTCACCACCCAGTCTTGAGCTGTTGCCGGCATACTCTCTTCCTCAATCCCTAAAAGGGCATCCACAGGAAGCCTTGGCTTCTGGCCAAACATAAGCTCATAAGGGGAATAGCCAGTAGATTGATGGGCAGAGGTATTATAGGCAAAGAGTAATTGTGGTAAAAAACTGTGGCCATACCCTTTTCTTTTCAATGGGCAGAGTACGCAATAGATCGTGCAAGGTGCAACTGAACCTTTCACACTGCCCATTTCCCTCAGGATGGTATGCGGTGGTCCTACTCTTCTGAACCCCATACAGGTGGCACAGTTGCTTAAGCAATTCTCCTTCAAAATTTCGCCCCTGATCTGAATGGATACGTTTTGGCACCCCATAAACATAGAACCACATCTCTGTCAGGATACGAACCACAGTGCTAGCCTTTTGATCTCGAGTTGGGTAAGCTTGAGTAAACTTAGAAAATACATCGGTAACTACAAGCACATTCTCACATCCATTTCTTGCCCGTTCTAAAAGGGTAAAATCGATAGCGAGAATTTCCAAGGGCCTTGATGCCATCAAATGCCCCATGGTTGTCCGAACTTTGGGGCGTAAAGCCTTGGAGACCACGCAGCGCTCAAATTTGATACACCATTGCTCAACATCGTGCTGCAGATTGGACCAGAAACACCTCTCCCTCACCAAAGTGGTTGTCCTCTCTATACCTTGATGACCATGATGGTCATGAAGACCTTCCAAAACTTCCTTCCTTAAGACCCCAGGCAATAAAACCTGTAGTACTCTAACCTTCCCTGGAGGCAGGAAAACTTCCCTATACAAAACTCCATCTTTCTGTCGAACACGTTTCCACTGGCGAACCAGCTCCAGTACTTCCCTAGGCTCTTTAGCCCTTTCATAACGAGTAGGGGCCACTCCTCTTCGCCAATATTTCAAAAATGTGAGAATCTGCAGCCTGCAGAGCTTGCATGTCTGCTTTCTCACAGAAAGGCACCGCTGCTATTTCTGAAGTTAAGGTAAAGTTAGGAAC
>NW_015505825.1:1393465-1394123 GCF_001515645.1 Sinocyclocheilus grahami
GAGTTGTTCCTCCATAATACAATAATCACACACAGCAAAAAAAAGAAAAAAAAAAAAAAAGACAAATCAGAACAATCCAGAAAACAGCCAACGAAAGATGAAGATCACTAACTCACGACAAGGTGACGAAGTCTTCAATCTGTTGCAACCACCGTTTCCTTTCCCACCACACCAAATACACACTTTAAAATAATAAAACCCTTTGCACCCAGGCTTCTTTAATGTGACCCCCAATAATGTGACCTCAAATATATGGCTGTTAGGAATGTCGGCCAAATTTACTACGCCACCCCTACTTTCTAGGGTAAGGGACCCTAACAATGATATCTTTAACACAGCTAGTTCAAATAAATGAACTAGAAGCCAGAGTACAAAAGGTTAATACTTTATTAGAATAACCGATATAATCCTTTTCCATGGATAATCTTATTAAAATAATAACCAGGTTGACAGAAATGTTCCAAAAAGGATGCAAATACAAAACTGAAATAAAGTAAACCAGCTTAAATTAAACTATTAAATTACATTGTATAAAACCAATGATATATATGATACCCAAGATAAGGCGAATCAACCTTGAATCATAAACTGGATAACACACCACATGGGAGGAAACAGAAACCCAAAATTATTCAAAACCACTCAAACCATACCTAAA
>NW_015505825.1:1397062-1416056 GCF_001515645.1 Sinocyclocheilus grahami
GCGTAAACATAAAACCATGTCTGCATTTGTGATCGGAGAAATGACAAACAACAAGCACTACTCTACACTGCTCAAAACTCGCATTTGAATCATCAGTGGCAAATCCTTTAAAAACGAAAACGTACTTACAGTCTGTGAGTCAGAACAGCCAGCATTGTAGTCTACTCTACCAGGATCAGGAAACAGTCTGCACACATCTGAATATTTGGGTTGAACTGTTCTGGAACAGTGTTGTAAATACAACTTAACCACTGATTTCTAGTCGTGTCCTCTTTTGGAAGACCAAACAAAGTAGTTTTGCTTTCACAACGAAACACACAGCGACTCCACAACATGGCAGCAGCAGCAACAGCAGGAATTAAAGTTACGCCTTCTTTTTTTGTGTGAACATTTGGGCGGCGTTATGCAAATCTTCCCACATTGTGATGTAGATATGTGGGGGTGTGTTAGAACGAGCCATTTTAGGTAGGAGTGGTTGACTCTTAACTTTCATAAAGAATATCTCTTTGGATTTGAGACTTTAGTCTTTGCAACTTTACAGATCTTCTTTATGCACCAAGAGCTTGTAACACTCCAAAGAGAAAGGAAAAATTGAAATCATATCATATGACCCCATTTAAGCAGAGCATGAGACTGACCTGGACTTGATCATGGCACAGGAAACACTGAGCCAAGTATTCTGGAGAATAGTGACTTAAATACACAACCAGAAACAAGGCACAGGTGACAAATATTAGACATAATGACAGAGACTGAAAACCAACAAAAAAGGCAGTGGGGACCTCTAGTGGAAAGAAATAAGTCCACAACCCTGACAATGTATAACTTATGGTAACTAACATATCCATAATTTCGAAAACCATAAACAGAAGGTTGTATGTTAGTAGGCTCTGTTTTACAGATAATAATTACACAATTTAGATTTTGTGAACCAACAACATTACAGCAGCATCCGAGCACTGGGTGTCTTAATCACGCATAACTTTATTTTAATATTAATATAATTGGACCCGGGATGATTCTGATAGAAAACACTACTGTTGCTGTATTAACGAACACAACTTTCACATGTGTTTGACTGACAGATAAACCACACGCTCTTATTTCAGTGTTACTTCAGAATTTTTTTTTTTTTGATGATATTTCAGCTAACAGTTTGCTTTGTCCATAAAGTAAAACATTAAGTTGTCCTCAGTGATCCAATATGCTGTTCCAAATCCTGCCGCACTACTGAGGGCCACTCACATAGTTTACCATAAAATCACATTATATTTTTCCCAAATTATTGTTACTGTACATAATGGCTTCCGCTGTTTTTATGCCTGTATGCTCTATATAGAGAGAACTAATAATAGCCATAGCTCACACTTTCTTTTTCTGTTTACTCATTGACACAACTTTGTTAATTCCTGAAGTGAACTTTTATATGAACTGCTTTGGACTGCTGTCTTGAACTGAGTGCAATAGGCTTCCTGTGAATTGTTCTAAATGTGGCGCTGCGCTTCTTGTCCGGTGTGTGACTGCCTTACTCTGCCATGTATTAAATGTGCGTCCTTGAAAGCACGCAGTTTGCTAACATATTTACTTTATCTTCTTAGGGATTATCAATGGTATGACATATTTCAGATGCCTACATACATTTGTTACATTACAAATATATATTTGTTTGATCAAAATGATTGCTAGTGACAATTTGGTAGTCGCTGGAAATTGGTAGGAACATGTCCCTAGCGTCCCATCCATATTTTTTAATAGGATGGCACAGGGGGACCAAGAACCAGCCAGGGGGGGCTGCCCCAACACAAGTGGGATGATGACATAAAAATGGCACTGCACAAGTGCCTGGACAACTCATCTCTCTATTTTAAATAAAAACCACTGAACAGACAATACTTGTTCTCAGCTTCTTTTATTGTCCAAACAATGTGTGTGTGCGTGTACAATGTGCCACTATTACCCACCCTCTTAAAATCCATTTTATAGTTGTTTATCGACCCCCAGGACCACTAGGTAAATCTGTGGAAGAATTAGATGTGCTGCTCTCAACCTTTCCTGAGGATGGTACTCCCCTAGTTATATATTATAATAGAAAACAGTCATTTTAAATTCTAATGATATTTCAGAATATCACAATTTTAACTGTGTTTTGAACAAATAAATGCAGCCTTGTTTAAACATCCTTTAGACTTGAGACTTTGTTCCAAAGCATTCAAAAAACTGTACAACCCCAAACCTTTGAATGATACACAAGCACACACACACATCTTAAACATATATGTTATTGACCCTAATAACGCCAATAAATAGTCCTTACCAATGTTTTAACCGATGTTCAAAGCTAGTGAATGTGTGATGTGTCCTTGTAGAATAACATGAGATAACCTGTGAACTCCTGTCAACTTTATTCATGATAAATGCCTCTGTCTATCTCAGCCAGGCATTGTTACTAACACCTGTACATTTTTCACTTGCATGACTCATTTATTCAAATGCTAGTCCCTATGGTGACAGAAAAATAAAACATGTTTGTTCCTGAACTTATGTGGCAGACTGGCAATGATCACTAAGTAAGTGGGTGGATGAATGGGTCGGTTTGGTTGTTAAAGCCCACCTTTTTATCTGTTGAAATGCCATTGTTTTTAATGTATGGCATTTCAGAAAACAATTCATACACTCAGTTTTGTTTTAGCTCACTCTGACAGATCAGTCTAGCAATAGGGAATAAAATGCATCGTTTGCTTGAAAATTCATAGTTGACATTACAATCTCACCACAAGGGGGTAGGGCAACGCCACCAAACTTTTATTCTTGGAACACATCCATTCTCGTGCTCTCTTCCACCTTCAATGGAAGACTGATAGACTTGAGCAAGGCACCGAACCCCCAACTGCTCCCCGGGCGCTGCAGCATAAATGGTTGCCCACTGCTCCGGGTGTGTGTTCACGGTGTGTGTGTGTGTGCGCGCTAAGGATGGGTTAAATGCAAAACACTAATTCCAAGTACGGGTCACCGTACTTGGCTCATGTCACTTTAGATAGATAGCATAAAGTCAAAAAGACAGAATAATTGCATGCATGCATTTGGTCCTATCAACTGCATTTCTACAGTTATCAAATCTCCTACATATTACAACAACAGAAAAATTTCAACTGATGCCTTGCTAACAGAACATGGTTTTGACTGGCACATTAACATAGACACATGCTAGAAAGCTATGTGTTAACAACTGGCTGGCGGTGCAGCATTTTACAGTGTTAACCTGCTCTGCTTTCACCAAACTAAACTGAGAGACCGGGCCATAAAGTATCACCTGAAATCTGAATAAATAAGCTTTCCATTGATGTGTGGTTTGTTAGGATAGGACCATATTTGGCCGAGATACAACTATTTGAAAAACTGGAAATCTGAGGGTGCAAAAAATAATCAAAATACTGAGAAAATCTCCTTTAAATTTGTTCAAATGAAGTTCTGAGCAATCCATATTACTAATCAAAAATTAAGCTTTGATATATTTACGGTAGGACATTTACAAAATATCTTCATGGAACATGATCTTTACTTAATAGCCTACTGATTTTTGGCATTAAAGAAAAATCGATAATTTTGACCCATACAATGTTTTTTTGGCTATTGCTAAAAATATACCCAAGCGACTTAAGACTGGTTTTGTAGTCCAGGGTCACAATTGTGTTTTTCTGGATCTCTTAGCATAGTGTTAGTGAATATTGAATAATTTATGGAAAATGATCTCAGACATGACTCTTCTCTGTGGAATGGCATTTATGCCAGCAGAAATAAGGCTGGATATATTGGACTGATTCAGCAACCATGCACTGAAAATGCTTAGATCCACAGACGTCAAACAACAAGTGCTCTTGTCTTGGAGTGCAATATGCATTAAGTCCGAAGATCCTTCTGCAAATAGTTTTTATCACACCCAGGCAAGCAGTGATTTCAAGCCTCTCTGGTACTGCCTCATCAAACGTGTTGCTCTACACAGACCATTTAAATAAAGTGTTAATATAATGTTTCAAATGAAGAAAGTTAAATGCTCAATAATTATCCAGATATTGCAGCGGTTTATAGTGTTTTATTTATGTTCTCAATTTTGGTGTCATCTTCAATACTGAGCTTGCAACACCAATCCAAATTTGTCAATTTTAGGCATAATTTTATTTCCGTTTCTACTGCATCCAGAAGAGACTGCATTAAATATGTTTATATTCTGGTAAATCTCACATCATTTAATTGCATTTAATTAAGAAGCTGGACAAAGGCAATTAGTCCAATTGGTTAAATTTAGTCCTTCATACTGAATTTGTGAAAGTGATGTTTGCTATTGGATTTTGACTTGGTATTCAGAGCACACTCAAGAACAATATAGACTAATGAACATCACGTAACGTATTTATCTAAACTGTCCCTGATCAGGCCGATTGAAAAAAAAACACAAGTAGAGGGTTTTTCATGTCAAGTACAATATAGACACCCATTATTAAATGAATTACCTGTATAGTATTGTAATTAAATATCAGTGAAGCTAGGTTTTGGGGTACAGGAACCATCCAAATGTATTTAGCACAGATTCGTTATGACTTTCGGTTTGTCTGCTGAGTACTGGCAGTTCAGATGGCAAAGAACACCGAAGGCCTTAGCTTGAAACTGTGAATAAGCTTTAGTGATGCCTTTTTCCTCCATGTTCCCAGAATGTGCTCATTAATCAATGGTCGAGCCCTTTTCAATTCATGACACTCTGAGCATTAAGCAATGGTCCTGTGTTTACAGAGAGGGAGGTACCAGGATTTACACCCAAGCTTTAGTGCTTTTCAACACCTTTCGCACAAGCTCCTCTGCCTCTGCTCTCAGCAAACCGGAGTTACTGCTCCCACCTGCCAGGTACAAAGGAAATTTCTGCGCTTTTTATGACAGCAGGCTGATATTTTTGAAAGCAATGACTCACCAATACATCAATTATCAATTGATGGTATGTGAGTTCTTGATTCTGGGATAGTTATTTTGACTCTGTGGGTCATCAAGATGCTTCTGCTGAGATCTCTCTCATCTAAAAGTGTATAGTTTTTTTAACTCGGTGTCTGTTGTCTGAGCTTAGAGTCTTTGCTAGACCTTACATCAGTGAACAAATCTTGACACAATATAATGTTTAGACATCTCTTGTGGAATGGAAACTATGGAAACCACAAACACTTTCTCTCTAGTAAAGCTTAAGAATAAATAACATTCTAATACTGAAATGCATAACGCTAATACAGATGTATTTTTGGAACAAAGTGCACATGTAGGTCAAATGAGAGACCCACAATGAAGACTTTGAAGAAAAGAAAAAAAAATATTAAAGTAGTTTTCCACAGACTATTATGACATTATTTGTGCATTATATCTGTAGCACACCATTTCAGATTGCATCATAAATGTATGAGGAACATGTTAATGAATATAATAATCAAGTGCAATTATGGAAGATAACACAGTAAGATATGAACACAACTGATTGCCTACATTAGTTTGATTACAAATACACAACAACAAGAATACAGTAAGACATAGCATACAAAACTAAGCCCATGACATTTGAATAAGTAGATGAGGGGACTTAAAAACAGGAACTTGGTAACACAGGTTCCACTGATTGCTCTGTGTGTGGGTAGTTTTTCCTTGCGATTTGCGTTGTCGTTAAAGTATCTGGCCAGCCAATCAGGTGGTGAGAACACGGCTCAGATGAGCTTCGCTAGGTTGCTAATAAATGAACATAAACGGTCGTTTACATACATCTCTTAACTATCGCCCAAGCAAATTAGCAGTCAAATAAGCTGTAACGTCTGTATTATACGTTAACGTAAAACGTTTTCAAAAACCATTAAGTGAAGACTTGGCCTGAGATGTAAATTTGTTCCATTCAGTATTCTCTTTTTAAAAGGATCTGTCATAATTGTAACCATTGTAACCAGTGAAAAATAGTATTCATGAAATCAATATCTATTTCCATATTGCGTGCCTCTGATAATACAAGTTTAAGCCTTTGCAGATGGTGCAGCAGGAAGAGGCCGTTGGTAGTGCTTTTCTTATAAGGGTTCATCAAAAAAAATGGACAATTTGAAATCTGCATAAGGCAGTAGACTTGCCTTCCGCTTTGCCTTACCATTGTGGTCAACAGTCAAATGTGTCCAATCTGACGGAGTTAAACTATGATACATAATTAAATGAATGGTTAGTAATCTGTTCAAATTTAGATTTTATAAAAACATAAAATGTCATTGATGGTTGAAACTGAACTCATGTTTTAAAGGGCATACTCACCTCTCCCTTGTGACATTCAAAGGTGTTTTTTAGAGCATTTCCTAGTACTTGTGGTTTAATTTCATTGCTGAATTTGGCATATTGAAGCCCAACTAAAACCATCCTAGAGGTCAAGGTCTGGCTGGTTAGCATGGTCTAATGAACCCCTGCTGGTAAATGGCATAACTACACCATACTGATGGCTAAAAGCATCTTTCTCCACTGACAGCCCTTCAAAGATAACCATTTAAACTGGTGAAACAAAATACATTTATTGTAGTATACATTTAGTAAGAGACCTTGTTTTGGAGACATCATAAAAACATGAATTAGGTTTATATTGTTCTACTGCTGCTGATGTCATAGTTCAGGATTGGATAGTTCTGCTGAGTAATGTGTTATTTACAGATCAGATGATTAACTGAAGATTAAAAAAAAAATGATTTGGAAGTGTGTACTCATGAGCAAAGATGCCAATCAACAGGCTGTGCACTTCCTAGGGGTCACGCATCATTTGAGCTACTGCCATTGAGATGAATGGGAGAGCTAGAAAGTTTCTGTTAGACCATCCTTTTTCCATTCAACCGCTTCATCCAGATGACATGTCCATACACATGCCCATACAGTTTTATATTATAGCATGTGAGAGCCAGTCACAAAATGATCTGTCCACCTCTGGTCAACACGGCATCAACGCTCTCATTCTGCATTGCACAACATGGTAAATCTTCCAATACATCTCTAGAACCAATATAAATCGGGTATACCATTTACATTTCTTTTATATGATAGTTTCATCAGGGTGATTTGGAAGTGTGTACTCATGAGCAAAGATGCCAATCAACAGGCTGTGCACTTCCTAGGGGTCACGCATCATTTGAGCTACTGCCATTGAGATGAATGGGAGAGCTAGAAAGTTTCTGTTAGGCCATCCTTTTTCCATTCAACCGCTTCATCCAGATGACATGTCCATACACATGCCCATACAGTTTTATATTATAGCATGTGAGAGCCAGTCACAAAATGATCTGTCCACCTCTGGTCAACACGGCATCAACGCTCTCATTCTGCATTGCACAACATGGTAAATCTTCCAATACATCTCTAGAACCAATATAAATCGGGTATACCATTTACATTTCTTTTATATGATAGTTTCATCAGGGTCCTATAGAGTGAAGTTTAGTGATGAAGTTACTGAGACACAGCATTAGTGCTGAGAATATTCTTTCACTTTGATTTTCATCTTTAAAGGAAGCCAAACAATAAGGAATTTTTACCTTAACCATCTCATTGAATTGCTTTGTGAGATTTATGGGAATGTGGCTTGCCAGGTGCATTGCCATGGCATGGTTTAGATGTGGTTACCTTAATCAGACATTGTTGTTCTTTCTATTGTTGCATCGCCTTGGATGTGTGTGAGCAGTTGCTAACGGGAATGTCTCTGGTAATTCAGATGCCCAATGTTCAGCCTCTTAATGTTACTGCAACACAAGAGATGCATGACTACCTTGATTCACCCAACAGATGTTCAGGACTCTTAAAGGATGTTGCTTTTGTTCAACACATGGCAGACTTCCAAGACACTTTTTAGACTTCTGTGAATACGTAAGTAATGCCAAACACCTGCAACCTTCCAATATCAGGGATTTACAGTTGGATTAATTGGTCATTAACACACCTGTATAAATGTGTGGCTTTTCTGGAACTTTTTGGTTGGTGTGTGAGCTTTCAAGCCTCCGCTGGGTCTGTAACTGGATTTGTAGGCCTAGCAATTGAATTGCAGTGCAGATAACCAGCAAATAATAAGGCCAGTACAACATTTGCAACATCTGTTAAAATTTTTCATTCATGTTCATGTTCAACACAGTACTATGTTTTGTGAAAGCAACATTGTTCTCGATTTGAACTTTGGGTTCCAGTTTGTAAGAATCATTCAGAACATGGCTGATTACTAAATGTTTTGTCCCCTTTGTCCACCAATGACTTGTGATTGGATCACCTAAGGCTAATGTTCATACCAAGTGTAAATATGGCCATTGTGTGCTGCTGTGGTGTACTATGATACCTTAAAATATCAGTTACATTAGAATTAGCGCTCACTAGCACAGTTAGATTAATTCACGTATGTTTAGGTGAGTTGTGGCTAAATGAAAAGTATATCCTCTCTCTCGCTGATGACTTTCAAATGTATGGCGATGCACTTGACGATTGATTAATGTGTCTTTAAGTGAATTTCCAAGGCCTAGCCCCAAGGGTCAAATTTTTCGCAATGACCCTCTGTTTGGGGTGGTTGACTTTCTCAGGTTAAAATGATGTTTCTTTAAGAGGGGAAAATAATAGAGATCCTTCCTAACAACACCTTGACAGCCCATTGACAGACTTACAATGAACTAGATCCACAGAGCGCAGGACAGAGGGAAAGAAAATATCGTCACACACACTTGTCAGTCACAGAGCTGGTTTGCTTTGATAACTTTGTCTGAATTAACCTATTAAAAGACATGTTTGCAGAGTAAAGAATACCAAAACACAGAGTATTTGCTTATCTCTTAGGCAATGTTTAAATGAATTAAATACACAAACTCTTTATGTATTTTATTTGTAAGCACAATAAAGAAAAATACACACAGTTAATATAGACCTTTGAAATATGTTGCTGTAAGACCTGTGGATGTGTATCTGAGATCAATTTAAAATCTTAATTTTTTGTCTGTTCGAGTACCTTTTCAACTACATATAGAAGAATTTCACATGTCTTTTGGGTGTTGCATTTTGACATACTTCTCAACCCAACAACAGTCAAATTTAAATGAAACAACTACCATATAAATCCTTTGAAGTCTAGGACAGGTTAACTGAGTTAAGAGAAAATATTACAAGGTGCAGTATTTAATATTGACAGCTAGCGGTTGAAATGGCTATTGCAGTTCAAATTCAAAATATTGGACAGTTGTTTCTCCCGTCCCCTTCTCCTCAGACTTGACACTCATGCAGTTGACTTGATGAGTTGATTTATTAATATGCCTCTTTTTAGGTCAGGTAGAATCTTCCATCTCTGACCTAGTTCATTTGCTGGCTTCCATGGCTGCAATGTGCTGCATTTTCTGCCAACTGGCAATCTGCAGTGTCGAAATACTGTTGGGAAAACTTGTAGTAGGTGGATGCACAGACCAAAACAAAAACAGACATTCTGACACGGAACACATGTTTCAGTGTAGAATAACTGGCTGTAGCGTTGTTGTTGTTGTTGTTTTTTGTTTGTTTTTTTGGAGAAACAAGTATGTGAACTTGCACACATGTTGTATTTTTATGCTTTACTACGTTCAAAAAATGACATGCAGTACCTTTAAAGCTAAATGTCTGGTATACAATATAGATTTAGTTGCTGGGACTTACTGTTATGCATCTGTGTGCCAAGCATTGTGTGGTTCTGAGAGCAGCAGGCACTGAATCCTGCCAGCCATAACCCTGGAGAAATGGACTCATTGCTGGCTTTGTGACTGCATGTGTCATGGAAAGTTATGAGTGACTATAGCTAACAGACACAATGACAGACGGAACAGACTGACACACATTGGAAGTAAAGCTTGGGACCCCTGGGAGATATTTTGACAGACGTACGGACTTCAAGTTTTAGGACTGAGGTTATTGGCTTGATTGCGTCGATTAACTTCAGTAATTTATAGATTAGAATAATGCAGCTCTGAGAAACTTAGAACTTAATTCAAAATGAATTAATTATACTACTCTCATAATTTATACACTGTAAAAATGATGTTTTTGTTCAAAGTTTTAAAACAAAGATTATTGATGTATGTTTTGAAAGAAAATATTTTCAGCTTTTCTACTGAAAAGTGTTGCTTGCTGTTTCTTTTTACAAGCATATCTTGTCCGTAAAACGTAAATCCTTTTCTGGTGCAGTTTACTTGTATTTAATAGTTAGTTTAATAGTTCTTTAATTATTTATCTCACATTGTTTTCTAAAAATAAAATGTTTTACATGATTTATTTTCATGAATGGGACCCAACAAGTATGACATTTTCACAGCTAGTGCAGCGATTTCTGTATCATGTCATCACTATACTGTATCTATACAAAATATATGTTACATCTTGCAACATCAATGAAGTAGGCATTTCTCATGGTTAAACAACCAGATTATTTTTTTGTTGCGTTGAATTTTTTTGTTGGTTTTACAAAATTGCTGTAGAGCTTGACTGCTGGGATAGAGAATTTGGTCATGTCATTAGGTTCAATCATGAGATGTGAATCTGTGATAGGGTGTAGCAGGTGGCTTAGAAAGCCCCACCAGAATCCCTGTGCCCAATTTTGTGCTGAATTGTGTTACTTAAAGGATATTACGACCAGATGGTAATTTGGAAGGAAAGTTAAGTTTCTAATCTTTCTAAAATTTATATCCAACACAAGGGCACATGCTGAGCAGTGGAATGGATTCCACAAGCAAAGAAGAGCCTTCTGACGAGCATGAGATTTCTGCAAAACAGAAAGAAAGATGACGCTAAAATTGCGTATTGTTGTCAGAGTTGTCTGACAAAAGAAATTGACATAAAAGGATGACACATTTGCCACTGTCAGTATCATTGGAAGGTATTACTGATATTGTGAAGAATGTCATGACCTGCAAATGACTCACATGGTAAATGAAAACAAGACTGATGAAAAGTCTTTACTTGCATGATTGATTGGAGCAAAGTGACAGCGAGCTCATGCTTTTTCAGGGGTGGTCCATGGCTTTGAATTGCACAATGAACTTTTTACCCTCAGTCCTCTGTGTTTTAGACCTCTTCTAGTGAAGTTTTTTTTTTTTGACCAGACATAGGCATGGCAGCTCTCCACTTGAATACGCCATCATGTATGTGATTTGGGTCACATACTGTAGCAAACATATAAGAGTGTAATCATTATTACTATTAAAATAAGGGAACAATGGAGTTGTGGACAGTGTTGAAAAAGGACATTATGCACCTTTATACGTTAAACACTTTTTTGAGTGAGCATCAGTCACAGTGCTGACTCACTTGATCCCCTAACATGACCAATTGGGAGAAAGAAAAACCTTTACCTTTTACCTTTTTACTAAGTTGTTCTTTATAAGTTCAATTTGTGTATATTGTAAACGGCTTTGTTCTTTGTTCTTTGTTCTTTGTTTTTTGTTTTTTCGAAGAAAAGCTAAACTGAAAAGCAAAACAACTGCAACAGAAATTGACCATCGATGATCACAAAGCATTTTCATAGTATGGACAGAGCAGCTTCCACATTTACTTCCTTGGGGAAAATAGTCATATGAGTTTAATGAAGATTTATGATTTTGTTTATATTGTATTTGTTTGTTTTGGGCAGTTTCATTTAAACAAATCCACTTGGCTCAGAAATCTGAAGCGGCCATTATATGAATAGGCATGACACTTCTGTTCTAAACATAGACTCTGATAGCAGCATTTTACTTCATTTTTGATGAATTGTAGCAAGGGTGCGTTGCTATCTTTACATACCTGCGCAATAGCAGTTGTCATGTTTAGCTTTTTCTGTTTTCGTGCTTTGTTGGAAACTGCTTTTGTCAGATTTCTCCAGACAAATGAAGGTAAATGTGATAGAACCTTTTTACCTGTTACCTCATACCGCCCTGTCAGCATGAATATGATTCATAATGGAACTGCACCTGCACTCATTGTGTCTATTCTGAGGTTGAAGATCCAGAGCAACATTACTTTGAAGTTCACTCTGGAGCATAAAGTGAAAACACAACAAGACCTGTTTAGTCATGTGAAAGTCATTCACTCATCCCGCTATTTGAAATAAACTGTATGCCTACTTGTACAAGAAATTAGGAAGATATTTGTCCTCAGGCTTGTCTTGGATGTCTTGAAGTTGATTTGAAGATGCTGATCAAAGAGTAAAACGTGTTTCAAACTTGATTTGTAGTGGTTATTGTCATATTCAGTTATGTGTTAAATAAATAAATGGGGGAAAAATATGTATTTATTAAATACAATTCCCCACAATGTTTTATTAGATTAATTACATTTCGGAAAACAATAAATAATCAACAAAAATGATCAGAAATTATATCCTTTTCTACCCAGGAAGTGATCTACAAAGTTGTGCTTTGTTATAACAGTGGTTAGTATAGTGGGTAATTCAGTGTTTGGAGAGGAGCAGTAATTATAGTGTACTTACTGCCCATTTGAAAAATGATTTATAGGAGATGGCCTATAATCTCTGTTTGATTTGATTTATACTTTAAATTTTCCATTACAATATTTTTGTCTATTGAAATCCATATGTGTGAATATGCATCATATGGCTGCTCACCATAAAAAAAGTGCAATATAAATGTAATTTTGTAAATTAATATTAATGTAGAATTATTATTATTATTATTATTATTATTAATAATAATACCTTGTGCTTTAATACTTTACTTACAGTATTTTTGTCTATTAAAATCCATATGTGTGGCTAGGTATCATATGGTCACTTACCAACCAAAAACAAAAACACAAATAAAAAAAAACACAATATAAATGTAATTAAGTAAAATAATATTAAAGCAAAATTATTATTACTATTATTATTATATAAATAGAATGAACCCATAAGAGCAAGATTGGTCTGTCTGGTTCTGGTGTATTTCCATACCAACAAATTGGTCTTGTGTTTGCTGAGTTATTGAGGATCTGTTGACAATTTCCTCTTCAACAAATTGTATTTGGACAACAGTATATTTCGCTGATGTCTTTTGCAGTGGTCGAGGCCAAGGTCAGTTTTATATTCTACTGAAATCATAAAATGACACTCGAGATAAACAGAATGTTTACCCTCCCCGTGTGAGCTGAGGCAGATATGTAAATTTAGCCTTATTCTTTCATCAAATTTGCATTTGCCCTCTTAACCAAACACTATAGGGCTCCAATTCAAACAACTTTAATGATGGCCGCCCCTTTACGAGCGATTTCTGTATCAGGAAAAGGGGAAGAGCAATTTAGATTGGAATGAATGGAGAAAAGCGTCCGAGCTATCGCCCACCAGCTGACAATAATTGGATCAACTTTGCAGAGAATTGGCTGTGTTTTGATGCTCTAGTGGCAGACTGGTGATCGCTTGCCTTTTTTGCCTATTTATCATTCGTCTTTTATCTACTGCTAGCAGACCTTTCCATGGTGCCATTCTGGGCCCCGCTAATCAAACAACTTTTTAATAAGAGGGAACGGCAGCTCCACAGCCTGTGCAGGGATTCGCCACTCTCGCTCGCTGGGAATGTAGGGATGAATATCAATGAAGACTCTCTCTCTCACACACACACACACACACACACACACACACAGTTATCTTGAAAGGTTTTGTTGTATTGATTTGCAGTTGATAATGTCTCTCCCTCTGATCAAATTCAAATTTGGAAATGTGGAAAGATATATTAACGCCATCGGTACGTAAGCGTGACACGTTTAATGGCACAAATTATGTTTCCTTATCATTTGGGAAATGTTACTAATTGTGGTGATAGTAGACAAATAAAAGCTTTCAACCAAAGTTTGCTCAAAGTGGTAAAACATATGTCGTCAAATTTTATGTATTTACAAAGTGCTTTTCACAGTACACATTATTTCATGGAAAACAATGATGTTGATGTTTATAATTTCTTAAAATCTTCATGCATTATAGTCACATTTAAAAGATTAGAGAAGGACAATAATGTAGATTACATTTTGTGACAATACAAGCCATCAAGCAGTTTTGACATATTGTATATATTGCATTACTTGAGTATACTGTTTGCATGCAGATAATGTTTGCAGAAACTACAAATTTATATAGAGGGCTGGGCTATATTTTGTGGGAAATAAAACAGGCAGTTGGGATTTTCTGTACAGTATATAACTTACATTTACATTTACATTTAGTCATTTAGCAGACGCTTTTATCCAAAGTGACTTACAAATGAGGACAATAAAAAAACTTTACATGAGTTTACTGTATGCACGTGAAAAAGTTAAATATAATATACATACAAGATTATATACAGAGCTGGGCAATAACATACCCTAGTAAAAAATAAATATATTTAAAATACATTTATTTACTGACATATCACTCGAGAGTTACTGATACTCACTACTTGTGCGCAATGCACATTTCTTAATATTGAGCCTAAAATGTGTTTTAATGTCACTTTTGATGAGGATTTTATGATCTTTGAATAATATCAGTTTTTAAATACAATATATTTAAAATGCACATGAAGTATAGTTCCACTTTAGCACAATCAAATATACTTCAGTATATCTTTAGTTGGACTTCAGCACAATTAAATTGCATTAAGTACAAAATTAGTTGTTCCAATTTAGCAGACTTTAAGTATGCCAGATTAGTATACTAAAAGTACAAATGCAGGGTATTTTTATTAATTACATAATAATGTCAATGTATTTGTAGTATAATTAGCATGAAATAAATGTATTTCAAATACATTTTAGTTTATTTATTTTTCACTAGGTTAGTTATCTTTTGCAATCAGATTTTATAAAGAAGTAAATATTGCCCTATATATGCCGATAAGGTTGAATCTACTTATATATACAACTTTATATAAAGAGCCGGGCGATAATATTGTAACATTTTACAATGATATATTTGAGATTTGCTATAAAATGCATAGACTTATGTGAGTATACTGTGTGTATTCATGTAAAGTTGAACATACTTAAATATCAAAGTTTATATATAGAGCTGGAAGTTAACATTGTTACATTTTTCTTGAAAAAAAACAGACAGCTGAGATTTGTAGCACCTACTGTATATGAATGTATGCAAAAAAACGTTGGATATATAGCTGTCCGATATTACAGTTTACATTTTTGAAAATTCCACTGAAGTATATTTTGACACTGCCATCTGTCCAGACTGTTAACATTTCCGGATATATTGTACAAGTTGCTCATTTTGAATACTGATGCCTCGAGGGTCCCTGCGAGCTGAACAGCTGCTGGGGCCAGTGCGGCCGCCGAGAAGTTAACAAGTTCAAAACAAAAGTAGAGACAAAATGGCACAAAAGGGAGGGGGTGGGTTTCAAAGTCTGTGTTTAAGGAGCATCCCCCTGTTCTCTATCACTCGCTCCCTAGACGGACAGAGGGGATAAAAAGAACTGTGGTGTGGGCCTTTGCTAGGGAACTGAGGGTCAGTTGTTTGGAATGCGCCTCCCTTTAGATCAGCGATTTCCCCCTCTGTAAGTCGGCCGACTCCGGCCCACCTTATTTCTCCCGGTTTGTCGAAGATAAATGTATGATTATTTTGAAAGTCTTGTTTGCGGTCCAAACTGTGGCTTTTTCCATGCGTCTGTCAAATTGCTATCTAATGGTAGCAGCTCTGGCTGGGGGAGAGGAGATCTGCTTTTCTCTCTCTCTCTCTCGCTGGCTGCCGGCAGCCCTGCCATTCACAAAGCCAGGGGATGCCACACACATTCTGTTTGTTCTACATGAGCAAACAGATTGTAAACTGGCTGATAATTTTTGTACTGACAATGTCATTTACGGCTGTCAGCCTTTTGTCTTCTCTGTTTGCTTTATTCAAATATGAACCGAGTGGACCTCCCCTCTGCAGCACTCTTCTGCATTAAAATCACATCAATTCTCTTCCATTTCGTCTTATCTGAAATTCATTGGAGGCAATCACTTGCTTGAATGCTCTGGGGTTTCCATGGAGACCAAAGGTCCCGCGCGGACTACAGAAGGATTAGAGACTTGTAAGATTTAAGTCTTGAAGTACACAGTTGCTTTGTTATGTCTCCCTTTGATACCTAGTCGAGAGAAATGTCCTTTTATGCTTTGATTTAGGGAGAAAAATACGTATTGACTATTAGGAGTGTTACTTAAAGGAAAGATTGATTCTAAATGTTTTGCAGCTTGTTTTATGGCAGCGGTCATCATACGTATTCTTGTACTTTGCATTCACGTATAGCTTAATTGCACGCGGCACGTTCTTGGAATTTATGTTTCGCTCCTGCGCCACTCTTCTGGGATTGCGCATCTTTGTGCTGCAGCTATGACAGTCGCGGTGGTATGCGGCGCTGGGTGCCCCGATGGCATCGCTTTCACCCGGAGCGGGGACAATAAATCCCGTTCACCGGTCCCGCTCCGGGGGCTCCCCGCTCCTCTGCTAGGCATCTCCCCTTTGTTCTCCAGAGGTCAGGGCAGGCTGAGAGTTGAGTTATTCACATCCCAACTGTCTGTCTGGAAGCGTCTGCAGATGTTACTGTGCTTTTCTTTCTTTCTGCTTCTTCTCGGCGCTGCCAGGGCATTTGCTAGGCCCATTTTTAAAGCGCTTGAAGAAAAAGGGGAAAAAGAGTGGCCTCTGAACTGCCTTTCTTTTTCTTCCTCGCCAGCCAAAAGTACAAAGTAAACAGCCTGAAGTAAATGGATTCATTTTTAGTTTCAGCGTGGCATTCTGTGTGCGGCTCGAGGCTCCTCCTTTTTGTCCTCTTCCCCGTAATTATTTCCATCTATTCTACGGCATTGTTGAAAGTGACAAGCGTTTGTCCTAATGTGTTTCATATACAAAAACACAGCATTACTGTTGTCATTTCCTGTTGAGTGTATGGATTTATTTTTGTTTGTGTCATTTTTTAAGACAAATATTTGTGTGTGTGTGTGTGTGTGTATGTGTGTGTGTGTGTGTGTGTGTGTGTGTGTGTGTGTGTGTGTGTGTGTTAGCTTTTTACAGCAGTGCAATGTGCACAGCTAAAGAAAGGTAATGAGGTATGCTTGCTAAATTTTAGAACTGTTTCAAAATATAATGTGATATAAACCAAAAACACAGGAAAATATGAAATTAGTGACAATTAAAAGCAACATTTTTTGACTTCACAATAAAGATTTGTCCAATGTCACTGTCTGAACACGGAAAACCTCATCAATGAGTCAACACTCTTTAATGCATTTTCAACATTTTCTAAAATTTGGGGAGTAAACAAATGTGACCTCCAATGGCATGCTGTCGCCATGAACATCTAAACAATCAATGACCATTTGCAACTTGCTATTTGCCATATTGTTTGTATCCTTGACTGGCTGTCAGGGTTGAGATATTGCACAAGGGTGATCGCATAGATCAAGGGAATATCATTCATGGGGCATTTCATGAAAAGTTCTTTTGTTCTCTTGAAGAAAAAAAAAACTCACTGGTAGCAGACTATTTTGAAATGTATTTTAAAACCAAGTCCAAATGTTTCATTTAAAAATGATGGAAAATGTTTTGACAGAAGCCCTTGTTTGATAATCATTAGTGATGCTTTTATGAATGAAGGGAAAAGGCTGCAAATCTATGGTGTGAGTACAATTTAAGTAGTGCCTTCTTAAATATAGAAACTTAAACTAAAAAGCATAGGTTCATAATTTTATACAGAGCAAGCTTAAAATTTTTGCTTTATGTGTTATGCATTATTTGATGTGTTATTGGTTCTTTGGAACAATAACATTATCAGCCCTAAATTTACAAACACGCAGCACATTTGCTTCTTTAATATAGTGTATGGGGTTGTGTAAGTGTAAGCTGACCTTTAGGTTGAAAATGAAAGCATGTTTCTACAGACTCTTTGTCATATACCTGTATATAAACTTTTTTATTTTTTTAAATCACTGCATTGATACAAATGTTAACAATAAAATATGAGCTGATTTTTTAATCCACATTTAAGGAATTGTGTTTTGTTTTGTACTCTATCCAAGCTGGACTCAAGCAGTTGTTTATTTGGAAATGGTGATTTACATAGAGAGACTTGACAAGGTCAAGTAATTATCATAAATATCTCTATGGACATTTATAAAGTGGCAGGCTGAGACAATGATATGACTATTAATGAACGAATTTAGAGAAGCCATCTGTTGCTGACAAACACAAAGCGCCCAAGTTATGTCCTGTCCAACTTATCTCTGTTTCTCAAGAAAGAACGTATTCAGTCTTGAACGTGGCATAACTCACAAAGGCTTGTCTCTTAAAAAGCCTTGAAGGTGATCTTGTCCATGCCTGTTGGGACTATATTCTGTGTATGAGTGGAGGATTATTTCCAAATACCAGTCCTGGGTTAACAAAGAGACCTGATGATAGCAAATTAGGCTTTGGGTTTTGTGTAAGGAGAAAGAAAAAATAGAATGAAAACTTTCTTCAAAGGTTTCACAAACCTGGTGGTCTTTTAGTTCTGTAATTGTCTTCTATACCACTAATTTACCGGTGATTAATATGCATTACATAAGACCTCAGGGTGTGTATGTTCCGTTAAGATACCTCATTCTGATTGTGATGCTATTTTATGAAGCCTTTGTCCAGAACAAATCTAACTGCCAATGGCACCAAAATAAAATCATTTCATTTAAGTATTTATTTCTGACAAATGTGTTGGGCCACAGCAAGTATTAGGCCAACGCGGACAAGATGAATGTGTTTCTGTATGGTGTTTATTATTATCCTGACTAGCAAAAATATGATTTGCTTCCCATGAAGCTGTCTAAATGTTCTCTGAACCTTTAACACGTTCCGTTTTTTTAAATGCTTTTGATATCTGTTTTATACGGCGCCCTGCACATGACATGCAAGAAAAAATAAATAAATTGTGCGCACGATTTACTCATTTGTTCCCTCGATGTACTAAAACGTGCACGATTACTATTTCGTTCCATCGAATTG